>NC_057800.1:695868029-695868422 GCF_018294505.1 Triticum aestivum
GAATAAAGCACTAGAACAAAAACTAATTGGACCAATGGAGGAGTCACATACCAAGGAACAATCTCCCCAAGCAGTTTTGCGAGAGGTGCTTTAAGCAAGGAGATCGAAAATCACAGCAAAAGTGGCTGGAACTCGTGCTTGAGTTGGTTTTTCGGGTTTGTGTGAGACAGAGGAAGAAGATGGGTGCTGGGATAAGTGGAGGAGGGCCACTATGGGCCCACAAGGCAGGGGGCATGCCCTAGGGGGGGGGGGGGGCGCCCACCACCCTCGTGGCCAGGTGGCAGCTCCTCCCGCGGTAATTTTTGCACAGTAAATCCTCAAATATTCCCGAAAAAATCATATTAAATTGGCATGTCATTCTGAGGACTTTTATTTTCGGGATATTTTTATATT
>NC_057800.1:695868500-695895715 GCF_018294505.1 Triticum aestivum
CAGCTCCTCCCGCGGTAATTTTTGCACAGTAAATCCTCAAATATTCCCGAAAAAATCATATTAAATTGGCATGGCATTCTGAGGACTTTATTTTCAGGATATTTTTATATTGCACGGATAAGTCAGGAAACAGACAGAAAAATACTATTTTTACTTTATTTAATATAAATAACAGAAAGTAAAAGTGGGGTACAGAAGTTTGTGCTTCTAATTTCATCCATCCCATGCTCATCAAAAAGAATCCACTAACAAGGTTGATCAAGTCTTGTTAACAAACTCATTCCGATAATCATGAAACCGGAGAAATTTCGAATAGCACTTAGTTACCTCAACGGGGATATGCACATCCCCAATAATAAGTATATCATATTTCTTCTTGACAGTAGGGAGAGGAAATTCAAAACCTCCAAATATAATCGATGGAATTTTTCCAATAGAGTTGATACTATGAACTTGAGGTTGTTTCCTCGGAAAATGTACCGTATGCTCATTACCATTAACATGAAAAGTGACATTGCCTTTGTTGCAATCAATAACAGCCCCTGCAGTATTAAGAAAAGGTCTTCCAAGAATAATAGACATACTATCATCCTCGGGAATATCAAGTATAACAATGTCCGTTAAAATAGTAACATTTGCAACCACAACAGGCACATCCTCACAAATACCGACATGTATAGCAGTTGATTTATCAACCATTTGCAAAGATATTTCAGTGGGTGTCAACTTATTCAAGTCAAGTCTACGATATAAAGAGAGAGGCATAACACTAACACCGGCTCCAAGATCACATAAAGCAGTTTTAATATAATTTATTTTAATGGAGCAAGGTATAGTAGGTACTCCGGGGTCTCCAAGTTTCTTTGGTATTCCACCCTTAAAAGTATAATTAGCAAGCATGGTGGAAATTTCAGCTTCCGGTATCTTTCTTTTATTAGTAATTACCAGCAACTTTCCAAATCCCTTGTCAGATACACCATTCTCTGCCTTCCATTGTAGCAATTCCAGTGTGGTGCCCAACTTTTTCTTGTCACCTACGCAATTCGGGTACAACAATTTTTTGTGATCCTCTAACATGCGCCGCAACTTCTTCTTCTACAAATCACTTGCGCAGTTTCTCTTTGCATCGGCAATGGCCCGACCTAGATCATCAACGGGCTCATCCGATGCCTCTTCTTCAGCTTGTTCCTGCATTGTCGGCTCAGCTTCTTCCCGCATTACCTGCTCAGCTTCTTCCCTCATTGTTATATCATCATATTCAGGGAACCCATGGCTAGGATAGCTGTCGTCGTCCTCTTATTCTTCATTGTCTTCCATCATAACCCCTCTTTCTCCGTGCTTGGTCCAAACATTATAGTGGGGCATGAAACCGGACTCAAATAGGTGGACGTGAATGGTTCTTGACGTAGAGTAATTGTGACCATTCTTACAGCCAGCACATGGACAAGGCATAAAACCATCCACCCACTTGTTTGCCTCAGCCGCAAGGAGAAAAGTATGCACGCCATTAATGAACTCGGGAGAGCATCGATCATCGTACATCCATTGCCGGCTCATCTTCAATACACAGCACCAAAAACACCAAATTAATACAATACATAAAGTTCATACAACACTTAAATGCAACAAACAAATAACTCTCTAGCTAAAGAATTTAAATGCAACAACAAATGCGATCAAGATCACAACTAAGGTAACAATTGATCCAACAGCATAATGATACCAAGCCTCACTATGAATGACATATTTTCTAATCTTTCTAATCTTCAAGCGCATTTTCTTCATCTTAAACTTGTGATCATCGACGACATCGGCAACATGCAACTCCAATTCCATCTTCTCCCCCCTCAATTCTTTTCAATTTTTCTTTCAAATCCTCGTTTTCTCTTTCAACTAAATTTAACCTCTCGACAATAGGGTCGGTTGGAATTTCCGGTTCAACTACCTCCTACATACAAATATCTATGTCAGCTTGATGGGCATAATTTTTCATAAACACGAAATGCAACAAATAGTTTTAAAAGAGAATATACCACATCGAATCATAACAAGGGCGAGGGCCGACGGGGACGGATATCAGAACCATGGAACTATGTATAACAAACAACGTACGAGTAAGATAATTATACGAGTAACTATATATCCAAATCACACAAACATCAATTTTTTATATAAAATTTCATGAACAAGAGGCTCACCACAAGGTGGTGCCGGCGACGGGACGGTGCGAGCGATCGACGGTGGTTACGACAGAGATTTAGAAGGCACTAAGTAAACCACACCTACATATGCAAACTAAGTGTTATTTTGACCTCAATTTGCATATAAATCAAATACTGCCACATATAATTCCTCCCAAATTACTAAAACCCACAATTAATCACTATATAAACCAATGCAAGAGCTAATCTAGCAATGAGAGATGAAAGGACAAAGTTGCTAACCTTTGTGATCATTTGAATGGATGGGGGCCTGCAAATCTTGACAAATTTGGGGCAAATTTTGTGATGAACTCGAGAGGAAGAAGGGAAGAACAGAGGAGAGGGAGAGGGGAAAGGGGGAAGAACAGAGTGCTGGTGGACGAAGGGTTTATATAGGACGACCTTTAGTACCGGTTCGTGGCACGAACCGATACTAAAGGTGCTGGAGGGGCCCCACTCTGACAACATCCTGCCACCACTCTCATTAGTACCGGTTCGCGGCACGAACCGGTGCTAAAGGTTTGCCATGAACTGGTACTAAAGAGCTCCTCCCGCCTAGCCGTTGGAACCGACACTAATGGACACATTAGTGCCGGCTCAAATTCAAACCGGCACTAATGTGCTTCACATTTGACCCTTTTTCTACTAGTGATTGTCACCACTTATAAGCACGGCAAGACATACATCAAGTGTTCTCAAATCCTTAAAGACTCAATCCGACAAGATAACTTCAAAGGGAAAACTCAATCCATTACAATAGAGTAGAGGGGGAGAAACATCATAAGATCCAACTATAATAGCAAAGCTCGCGATACATCAAGATCGTATCACCTCAAGAACACGAGAGAGAGGGATCAAACACATAGCTACTGGTACATACCCTCAGCCCCAAGGGTGAATGATACGTCTCCAACGCATCTATAATTTTTGATTGCTCCATGCTATATTATCTACTTTTTTGGACTATATTGGGCTTTATTTTCCACTTTTATATTATTTTTGGGACTAACCTATTAACCGGAGGCCTAGCCCAGAATTACTGTTTTTTTGCCTATTTCAGTGTTTCGAAGAAATGGAATATCAAACGGAGTCCAAATGGAATAAAATCTTCGGGAACGTGATTTTCTCACCGAACGTGATCCAGGAGACTTGGACCCTACTGCAAGGAAGCAAAGAGGTGCTCATGAGGGTAGGGGGCGCTCCCCCCCTAGGGCATGCCCCCCTACCTCGTGGGACCCTCGGTGCTCCACCGACGTACTCCTTCTTCCTATATATACCCATGTACCCCCAAACGATCAGAAGAGGAGCCAAAAACCTAATTCCACCGCCGCAACTTTCTGTATCCACGAGATCCCATCTTGGGGCCTGTTCCGGAGCTCCACCGGAGAGGGCTGTCATCACGGAGGGCTTCTACATCATCATAGCCTCTCCGATGAAGCGTGAGTAGTTTACCTCAGACCTTCGGGTCCATAGTTAGTAGCTACATGGCTTCTTCTCTCTTTTTGGATCTCAATACAATGTTCTCCCCCTCTCTTGTGGAGATCTATTTGATGTAATCTTCTTCTTTTGCGGTGTGTTTGTTGAGATCGATGAATTGTGGGTTTATGATCAAGTCTATCGATGAACAATATTTGAATCTTCTCTGAATTCTTTTATGTATGATTGGTTATCTTTGCAAGTCTCTTCGAATTATCCGTTTGGTTTGGCCAACTAGATTGGTAGTTCTTGCCATGGGAGAAGTGCTTAGCTTTGGGTTCGATCTTGCGGTGTTCTTTCCCAGTGACAGAAGGGGCAGCAAGACACGTATTGTATCGTTGCCATCGAGGATAATAAGATGGGGTTTATTTCATATTGCATGAATTTATCTTTCTACATCATGTCATCTTGCTTGAAGCGTTACTCTGTTTTTAACTTAATACTCTAGATGCATGCCGGATAGCAGTTGATGAGTGGAGTAATAGTAGTAGATGCAGAATCGTTTCGATCTACTTGTCACGGACGTGATGCCTATATACATGATCATGCCTAGATATTCTCATAACTATGCTCAATTCTGTCAATTGCTCAACAGTAATTTGTTCACCCACCGTAGAAAACTTATGCTCTCAAGAGAAGCCACTAGTGAAACCTATGGCCCCCGGGTCTATTCTCATCATATCAATCACCATCACTTTTATATTGTTTTGCTATTTACTTTGCTTTTACTTTTTACTTTGCATCTTTATATCAAAAATACCAAAAATATTCTATCTATCAGATCTCACTCTCGTAAGTGACCGTGAAGGGCTTGACAACCCCTAATCATGTTGGTTGCGGGTAGCTATCGCTTTGTGCAGGTATGAGGGACTTGAGCGTGGGCTCCTACTGGATTGATACCTTGGTTCTCAAAAACTGAGGGAAATACTTACGCTACTCTGCTGCATCATCCCTTCCTCTTTGGGGAAAACCAACGCAAACTCAAGACATAGCAGTGAACTACTCCCTCCTCGTCATGGAGAGCGCCGGGATGATGAAGATGGCCACCGGTGAAGGTTCCCCCCTCCGGCAGGGTGCCGGAACAGGGCCCCGATTGGTTTCTGGTGGCTACAGAGGCTTACGGTGGCGGAACTCCCGATCTATTCTGTTCCCAGATGGTTTTAGGGTATATTGATATATATAGGTGAAAGAAGTCGGTTAGGGGAGCCACGAGGGGCCCACGAGGGTGGATGGCGCGCCCAGGTGGGTGGGCGCGTCCCCCCGTCTCGTTCCATCCTCGTTGCTTCCCTTACGTATACTCCAAGTCCTCTAGATTGCTTCCATTCCAAAAATAATTCTCCCGAAGGTTTCATTCCGTTTGGACTCCGTTTGATATTCCTTTTCTTCGAAACACTGAAACAAGGGGAAAAACAGGAACTGGCACTGGGCTTTGGGTTAATAGGTTAGTCCCAAAAATAATATAAAAGTGCATAGTAAAGCCCATTAAACATCCAAGATGGATAATATAATAGCATGAATACTTCATAAATTATAGATATGTTGGAGACGTATCAGTGGACTACAAGCTAGCTGTGCCTCCGTCTATGCCCATGGGATTTTGAGTGCATAATTATGTACGCGTGGTGCGAATGCCGCTACCTCATTGGGACCGGGACGGAGGCCGTATTGCTAATCGAGCTCTTGACGAGCCGAGCTGTCCTTTTGCAGTGTGGTCTGGACCCTCTTGGTGGTTTCCAGGGGCTCGGCAGCCGGATTATAGTTCTGCTTGAGAAGGCCGCTCTGTGTACCTCTGCTGCTAGGGCGGCTATGTGCTCCTCTGTACGGAGGGAGCGTTCGGTGTTTCCATTGACTGTTATGACACCGTGTGGACCGGGCATCTTGAGCTTGAGATAAGCGTAGTGTGGTACCGCGTTGAATCTAGCAAACGCGGTTCGTCCGAGTAGTGCGTGGTAGCCACTGCGAAAGGGGACAATATCGAAGATTAGCTCTTCGCTTTGGAAGTTGTCCGGGGAACCGAAGACCACTTCCAGCGTGATTGAGCCCGTACAACGGGCCTCTACGCCTGGTATGTCTCCTTTAAAGGTAGTCTTTGTGGGTTTGATTCGTGAGGGATTAATACCCATCTTGTGCACTGTATCCTGATAGAGCAGGTTGAGGCTGCTACCACCGTCCATTAGGACTCGTGTTAGGTGAAATCCATCGATGATTGGGTCGAGGACCAGTGCGGCCGAACCGCCATGGCGGATACTAGTTGGATGATCTCGACGATCAAAGGTGATCGGGAATGACGACCACAGATTGAATTTTGGGGCGACTGGCTCTACCGCATAGACGTCCCTGAGTGCGCGCTTGCGCTCCCTTTTGGGGATGTGTGTAGCATATATCATGTTCACCGTTTTGACTTGAGGGGGGAATATCTTCTGCCCCCCAGTGTTCGGCTGATGGGGCTCTTCTTCATCTTCCTCACTTTGTGATCCCTTTTCCTTGTTCTCGGCATTTAGCTTGCCGGCCTGTTTAAAAACCCAACAATCTCTGTTGGTATGATTGGCTTGTTTGTTTGGGGTGCCATGTATCTGGCACGGACGGTCGAGTATGCGGTCCAAGCTGGATGGTCTCTTACTGTTCCTTTTGTAGGGCTTCTTCCGCCGGCCGTACTTGGAGCCGCTGAATCCGGCATTAACTGTAGTGTCATCGGTGTTATCGTCATTGCTTCGGCGTTTGTGTCTATTGCGCCGGAGCTTGTCGGTGTTGTTCTTGGCCTCGGAGGGGCCTGCCTTGCTGGCTGCGTTTTTGCTATGAGCCAGCCAGCTATCCTCATCCGCGCAAAAGAGGGTCATGAGTTCCATGAGGGCTGCCATAGACTTCAGTTTTTCTTGGCTGAGGTGGTTGGCGAGCCATTAATCACGGATGCTGTGTTTAAAGGCTGCTAGGGCTTCGTCATCTGGACAATCAACTATTTTGTTCTTCTTGGTTAGGAACCTAGTCCAAAATTTTCTGGCTGATTCTCCATGCTGTTGGACTGTATGACTTAAGTCATCGGCATCTGGTGGCTGGACATAAGTACCTTGGAAGTTGTCAAGGAAAGCTTCTTCCATGTCCTCCCAGTTGCCGATGGAATTTTCAGGCAGGCTGTTTAACCAGTGTCGAGCTGGTCCTTTGAGCTTTAGTGGGAGGTATTTGATGGTGTGGAGGTCGTCTCCACGAGCCATATGGATGTGGAGAATAAAATCCTCAATCCATACTACGGGATTGGTTGTTCCGTCGTATGATTCGATGTTGACGGGTTTGAACCCCTCGGGGAATTCATGATCCATTACTTCATCTGTGAAGCAAAGAGGGTGTGCTGCGCCTCTATATCGGGCCGCGTTGCGGCGCACCTCCGATGGAGTCCGCCTGCGGTTATCGGCTCGGGCGTGACTAGGTTTGTCACGTCCGAACAGGTAGCCGTCGTTGCGATTCGGAAAACGTCCTCGTGATCGGTAGATTGATCTGGTGTGTCCTGCTCTACTGTCCAGGTCCTGCCGAAGGTCGTATGTATAGTCCCGAGCTATTTTGTCTCTGTTTTTGCGAGGCAGTGGGGCGGGCCGGTGTTCGGCATGAGTTGCCGTTTTATCCCGACCGCGAGGTGGTCGGTCTGCCACACTGTCCCGACCACGTGGTGGTCGTTCCGCATTGCGCGAGGGAGGTATGGGCTCCGACGCCTCCTCATCGAACTGAGGTAGCAATCTGTGCTTTGGGTAACTCTTGGCTGGACGCTTGAGGCCGTATTCTTCGGCTGCCAGGACATCAGTCCATCTGTCAATGAGTAGGTCTTGATGAGCTTGAAGCTGCTGCTGCTTCTTCTTCAAGTTTATTACAGTAGCTATTAGCTGGCGCTTGAAGCACTCCTGCTCGAGGGGTGCCTCAGGCACGATGAAATCCTCATTGCCGAGGCTCTCCTCATCCTCGGAAAGTGGACGATAACTATCGTCATCCGAGTCGTTGGGCATGGCCTGTTTCTCAGGGCTAACTTGCCCGTTTTCTTGTTCCTCCTATTTTCTCTGGTGCCAGTGTTGCTGTCTTTTGAGCGACGTGACTTAGAACAACGTTTAGGGTGCCGACGCTTGGACTGTGTTTCAGGAGGTTTATTCTCAACTGGATCTTCTTTCTCATCGTCGCTAGCTTTTTTAGGTGTATCAACCATGTACACATCATACGAAGGGGTGGCTGTCCAACGTCCAGTGAATGGCGGGTCTTGGCCTTGCTCCTTGTCAGCATCATTGTCCATACCGTCGATGTATTCAGAGCCATAATCAAGCATGTCGGTTAAGTCCTCGATGGTGGCTATGAACTGGGTGGCGGGTGGGAAGTGGAATTCTCCGTCATCAGCCTCTAGTTCGAACCGGACATAGTTCGGCTGTGAGTCCCCCTCCAAGGACAAGTTTTTTAATGAACTTAGCACATCGCCCAAGGGCGAGTGTCGGAAGATATCTGCGGCGCTGAACTCCAAGATCGATAACCGATCCAGCTCTGCACCCACATGCATGCGTGGTTCGTAACTTATAGCCGGGAACGAGTCCAGAATTCCGTTGACGCAGGTATTCCCAGGTATTGAGTGTGTGTGCGGCACCAATGCTGCAGACTCTATGGCTTCGGATGACGCGATCTGCTCTGGATCTAGGGCCATAGCAGTTATAGGAACCATCTCCTGAATATGGTCTGATGACAGATTTAAGTCATGTTCATCAGAGCGAGGGGAAGCGATCACCATGGTCTCAAATCTGTTGAAGATCAAGTCTCCATAGATATCCGCGACGTAGTTCAAGCTTGCAAAATCTGACTTGGTGGCCAGGGGCATAGCTATCGATCTGCTCCAGGTGGCCAAGCAAGTTGGCCCGCAGTACGAAGCCGCCAAATACGAAAATCTGTCCGGGGAGGAAGTTTTCTCCTTGGACAATGTCACTATAGATGATCGAAGGGGCCATCGAACCTATTGACGACGGCACAGTGGAACTCTCAATGAAAGCACAATGTCGGTGTCAAAACTGGCGGATCTCGGGTAGGGGGTCCCAAACTGTGCGTCTAAGGTTGATGGTAATGCTACGTCTCCGTCGTATCTACTTTTCCAAACACTTTTGCCCTTATTTTGGACTCTAACTTGTATGATTTGAATGGAACTAACCCGGACTGACGCTGTTTTCAGCAGAATTGCCATGATGTTGTTTTATGTGCAGAAAACAAAAGTTCTCAGGATGACCTGAAACTCCACGGAATATCTTACAATAAATAATAAAAAATCCTGGCCAAAGATAAAGACCAGGGGGCCCACACCCTGTCCACGAGGGTGGGGCGCGCCCCCTACCTCGTGGGCCCCCTGGAGGCCTCCTGACTCCAACTCCAACTCTATATAACTGCTTTCGGGGAGAAAAAAATAGGAGAGAAGATTTCATCGTGTTTTACGATACGGAGCCGCCACCAAGCCCTAAAACCTCTCGGGATGGCTGATCTGGAGTCTGTTCGGGGCTCAGGAGAGGGGGATTCGTCACCGTCGTCATCATCAACCATCCTCCATCACCAATTTCATGATGCTCACCGCCGTGCGTGAGTAATTCCATCGTAGGCTTGCTGGACGGTGATGGGTTGGATGAGATTTATCATGTAATTGAGTTAGTTTTGTTAGGGTTTGATCCCTAGTATCCACAATGTTCTAAGATTGATGTTGCTATGCCTTTGCTATGCTTAATGCTTGTCACTAGGGCCCGAGTGCCATGATTTCAGATCTGAACCTATTATGTTTTCATTAATATATGAGAGTTCTTCATCATATCTTGCAAGTCTATAGTCACCTATTATGTGTTATGATCCGTTAACCCCAAAGTGACAATAATCGGGATACTTACCGGTGATGACCGTAGTTTGAGGAATTCATGTATTCACTATGTGCTAATGCTTTGTTCCGGTTCTCTATTAAAAGGAGGCCTTAATATCCCTAGTTTCCATTAGGACCCCGCTGCCACAGGAGGGTAGGACAAAAGATGTCATGCAAGTTCTTTTCCATAAGCACGTATGACTATATTCGGAATACGTGCCTACATTACATTGATGAATTGGAGCTAGTTCTGTGTCACCCTATGTTATGACTGTTACATGATGAACCACATCTGGCATAATTATCCATCACTGATCCGATGCCTACGAGCTTTCCATATACTGGTTTACGCTTATTTACTTTCCCGTTGCTATTGTTACAAGCACTACATAATACCAAAAATATTACTTTGCTTTTGTTACTCTTTTGTTACCGTTACCATCACTATCATATTACTTTGCTACTAAACACTCTACTGCAGATATTAAGTTTCCAGGTGTGGTTGAACTGACAACTCAGCTGCTAATACTTGAGAATATTCTTTGGCTCCCCTTGTGTCGAATCAATAAATTTGGGTTGAATACTGTACCCTCGAAAGCTGTTGTGATCCCCTATAGTTGTGGGTTATCAAGACTAATTTCTCGCGCCGTTGCCGGGAGCATAGCTCTATTCTTTGAGTCACTTGGGATTTATATCTGCTGGACACTATGAAGAATCTGAAAGACGCTAAGACAACCATTTATCCCTCAACTACGAGGGGAGGTAAGGAACTGCCATCTAGCTCTGCACTTGATTCGCCTTCTGTTATGAGTAAGCTTGCGACACCTAAACCTGCTTCTGCTATTCGTTCTGATATGTCGCATGTTATTGATGAAGCTACTTCTGCTACACATGATACTTATGATGAAACTACTTCGATGCTTCATACTACTGTGCCACTTGGTGATTTTCTCGAGGAACGGCTTGCTAGGGCTAGAGAGATTGAAAATATTGAATCTTATTATGATGATGAAAGTGATGATGAAGAATCACTTATTATTCCCGAGGGTTATTTATTTGATCAAGAAGCTTCTTTAGCTATTTTAGCTTGCAAAGATAGATATGAACTCAAAAGGTTATTAACTAAATGGAATAAGCAATCTCTAAATGCTAGGATGAAACCTGACCCTGCTTTTGCTACTTGACCTATCTGTGTTACTGATAAGGATTATGAATTCTCTGTTGATCCTGATATAATCTGATCCTTTTCATGGCTATGAATCTGAAACTGTTGTGGCACATCTTACTAAATTAAATGATATAGCCACCCTGTTCACTAATGATGAGAGATCCCGCTACTTTTATATCCTTCAAATATTTCCGTTCTCATTAAAGGGTGATGCTAAGATATGGTTTAATTCTCTTGATCCTGGTTGTGTGCGTAGTCCCCAGGATATGATCTATTACTTCTCTGCTAAATATTTCCCTGCTCATAAGAAACAAGCCGCTTTAAAGGAAATATACAACTTTGTTCAAATTAAAGAAGAGAGTCCCCCACAAGCTTGGGGAGGCTTCTCAAGTTACTTAATGCTTTGCCTGATCATCCTCTTAAGAAAAATGAAATACTTGATATCTTTTATAATGGACTAACCGATGCTTCCAGAGATTACCTGGATAGTTGTGCTGGTTCTCTTTTCAGGGAAAGAACACCGGATGAAGCTGAAATCTTATTGAATAATATGTTGACAAATGAAAATAATTGGGCACCTCCTGAGCCAGCTCCTAAGGCAGCTCCTGCTCCAATTAATGATCCTATTCCTAAACCAACTCCAAAGAAGAGAGGTGTTCTATTTCTCAGTCCCGAAGATATGCAAGAGGCAAAGAAATCTATGAAAGAAAAAGGTATTAAAGCTGAAGATCTTAAGAATTTACCTCCTATTGAAGAAATACATGGTCTTAATTTACCGCCTACCGAAGAAACATATGATCTTGATCCTTTACTTATTGAAGAACCTCCAGACCTCGATAACCCGACACGGTAGTAAAGGTAAATTCTCTCTATAGATATGATAAAGCTGAAATCCCTCCTGCTAAAATTGCTAGTCAATGCTTGGATGAGTTTGATAATTTTATGTTTAAGCAAGAAGACTTCAATGCTTATTTTGGTAGACAATTAAAACAATATGATGATATGATTAAATACTTGGGTGATTATATGGCTAATATTAGAGGTGAACTTAAACTTGTTAGCAAACATGCTTCTATGGTTACCACTCAAGTAGAACAAGTACTTAAAGCTCAAAAGGAATTGCTCAATGAGATGAATAGTAAGAAAAATAATTATGCTGTTAAAGTGGCTACTAGAACTGGCAGAATGACTCAAGAACCTTTGTATCATGAAGGCCACCCTAAGAGAATTGAGCAAGATTCTCAGAGAAATAAAATTGATGCACCTAGTTCTTCTAAAAAGAAGAAAAAGAGAAATGATAGAACTGTGCAAACTTCTAGTGAACATATTGCTAAACCACCTGATAATCCAAATGATATCTCTATGTATGATGCTGAAACACAATCTGGCAAATGAACATGAAGCTAATGAAAATGTTAATGATGATGTTCATAATGATGCTCAACCTAGTAATGATAATGATGTACAAATTGAACCTGTTGTTGATCTTGATAACCCACAATTAAAGAATCAACGTTATGATAAGAAAGACTTTGTTTCTAGGAAACATGGTAAAGAAAGAGAACCTTGGGTTCAGAAACCCATGCCTTTTCCTCCCAAACCATCCAAGAAAAATGATGATGAGGATTTTGAGCATTTTGCTGAAATGATTAGACCAATCTTTTTACGTATGCGATTAACTGATATGCTCAAAACAAATCCTTATGCTAAGTACATGAAAGATATTATTACAAATAAGAGAAAGATACCGGAAGCTGAAATTTCCACCATGCTTGCTAATTATAATTTTAAGGGTGGAATACCTAATAAACTTGGAGACCTAGGAGTACCCACTATACCATGCTCCATTAAAAGGAACCATGTTAAAACTGCTTTATGTGATCTTGGAGCCGGTGTTAGTGTTATGCCCCTCTCTTTATATCATAGACTTGACTTGAATAAGTTGACACCTACTAAAATATCATTGCAAATGGCTGATAAATCAACTGCTATACCTGTCGGTATTTGTGAGGATGTGCCTGTTGTGGTTGCAAACGTTACTATTTTAACGGACTTTGTTATTCTTGATATTCCCGAGGACGATAGTATGTCTATTATTCTTGGAAGACCTTTTCTTAATACTGCAGGGGCTGTTATTGATTGCAACAAAGGCAATGTCACTTTTCATGTTAATGGTAATGAGCATACGGTACACTTTCCGAGGAAACAACCTCAAGTTCATAGTATCTATTCTATCGGAAAAATTCCCTCGATTATATTTGGAGGTTTTGAATTTCCTCTTCCTACTGTCAAGAAGAAATATGATATACTTATTATTGGGAACCGCCTATAATGTGTGTAGCATGGAAGATATCGCCATCTCTTGGTTGTTATGTTGACAATGAAAGTATACCGCTCAAAATATTATTCACCTCTATTTCAAAACCGAGCTCTGGCACCTCTACAAATCCCCGCTTCCCTCTGCGAAGGGCCTATCTATTTACTTTTATGCCGAGTCATCATCCTCTTATTAAAAAGCACCAGTTGGAGAACACCGCTGTCATTTGCATTCATTATTGTTAGTTTACATTGGGTGTAACTATGATTGGATCTCTTTTACCATGAATTACAATGTCTAGACAGTCCTTGATCATTAAAGGTGCTCTGCATTTATGTTTTGCGGTCTCAGAAAAAGGGCTAGCGAGATACCATCTTGTTATATCATATTATGATTGTTTTGAGAAAGTGTTGTCATTCGAGATTTATTATTATGGCTTGCTAGTTGATTATGCTATTGATATGGGTAATCATGAGACCTGAGAATTATTGCAAATATGGTTAGTTATAATCTTTGCTGAAAACTTGGATGCTAGCTTGACATATTTACAACAACAACAACAAATAGAGTTTGTAAAAGTTTTTCTTTATTTCTTTCAGTTTGTCAACTGAATTGCTTGAGGACTAGCAAGGGTTTAAGCTTGGGGGAGTTGATATGTGTCCGTCGTATCTACTTTTCCAAACACTTTTGCCCTTGTTTTGGACTCTAACTTGTATAATTTGAATGGAACTAACCCGGACTGACGCTGTTTTCAGCAGAATTGCCATGATGTTGTTTTATGTGCAGAAAACAGAAGTTCTCGGAATGACCTAAAACTCCACGGAATATCTTACAATAAATAATAAAAAATCCCCGCCAAAGATGAAGACCAGGGGCCCACACCCTATCCACGAGGGTGGGGGGCGCCCCCCCCTAGGGCGTGCCCCCCTACCTCGTGGCCCCCCTGGAGACCTCCTGACTCCAACTCCAACTCTATATAACTGCTTTCGGGGAGAAAAAATAGGAGAGAAGATTTCATCGCGTTTTACGATACGGAGCCACTGCCAAGCCCTAAAGCCTCTCGGGAGGGCTGATCTGGAGTCCGTCTGGGGCTCCGAAGAGGGGGATTCGTCATCGTCATCATCATCAACCATCCTCCATCACCAATTTCATGATGCTCACCGCCGTGCGTGAGTAATTCCATCATAGGCTTGCTGGACGATGATGGGTTGGATGAGATTTATCATGTAATCTAGTTAGTTTTGTTAGGGTTTGATCCCTACTATCCACGATGTTCTGAGATTGATGTTGCTATGACTTTGCTATGCTTAATGCTTGTCACTAGGGCCCGAGTGCCATGATTTCAGATCTGAACCTATTATGTTTTCGTTAATATATGAGAGTTCTTGATCCTATCTTGCAAGTCTATAGTCACCTATTATGTGTTATGATCCATTAACCCCGAAGTGACAATAATCGGGATACTTACCGGTGATGACCGTAGTTTGAGGAGTTCATGTATTCACTATGTGCTAATGCTTTGTTCCGGTTCTCTATTAAAAGGAGGCCTTAATATCCCTTAGTTTCCATTAGGACCCCGCTGCCACGGGAGGGTAGGACAAAAGATGTCATGCAAGTTCTTTTCCATAAGCACGTATGACTATATTCGGAATACATGCCTACATTACATTGATGAATTGGAGCTAGTTCTGTGTCACCCTATGTTATGACTGTTACATGATGAACCACATCCGGCATAATTATCCATCACTATTCCGATGCCTACGAGCTTTCCATATACTGGTTTACGCTTATTTACTTTCTCGTTGCTATTGTTACAAGCACTACATAATACCAAAAATATTACGTTGCTTTCGTTACTCTTTTGTTATCGTTACCATCACTATCATATTACTTTGCTACTAAACACTCTGCTGCAAATATTAAGTTTCCAGGTGTGGTTGAATTGACAACTCAGCTGCTAATACTTGAGAATATTATTTGGCTCCCCTTATGTCGAATCAATAAATTTGGGTTGAATACTCTACCCTCGAAAGCTGTTGTGATTCCCTATACTTGTGGGTTATCAGGTAACAGGAGACAGGGGACACAATGTTTACCCAGGTTCGGGCCCTCTCTATGGAGGCAATACCATACTTCCCGCTTGATTGATCTTGATGAAGATGAGTATTACAAGAATTGATCTACCATGAGATCGTAATGGCTAAACCCTAGAAGCCTAGACTGTATGACTGTGGTAATGAGTGTATCCTTTGCAGACTAACCCCTCCGGTTTATATAGACACCGGAGGGATCTAGGGTTACATTGAGTCGGTTACATAAGAAGGAATCTTCATAGTTGGTCGCCAACCTTGCCTTCCACGCCAAGGAGAGTCCAATCCGGACACGGGTACAGTCTTCGGCCTTCATGTCTTCACAACCCGTCAGTCCGGCCTATGGATAAAAGGCCGGACGCCCGAGGACCCCTTAGTCCAGGACTCCCTCAGGGGTGCAGGGCACCCCTACATGCGTGTGGCCCATGCATATGCATGCAGGGGTGGTGTGCTATTTTAATAAGCAATCACTACACCACAACACGGATGCAACGACATGTAATCTGCCGGGATAATGCACTTAAGAGGGCAGATAAACTGCCGGGACAGAGTTTCTCCTGGCAGATAGAACTGCCATGAGAACGGCTGCCGGGGATTACTTCTCCCGGCAGATAAACATTTCCTGGCAGTTTTTCTGCCGTGACCATTGTATTTGCCGGCAGTTTGTTTTCTCCCGGCAGATTAGTCATCTAATAGGAACTACATCTTACCGGCAGTTCTATAGCCCGCACAAGTACATTTACCCGGCAGGTAATATGCCAGCACACACATGTTGTTTCACAGCCAGTGCAATATATCCCTAATTTAAGACACGTCCACTATGTTGAGGCAATGAAGACATATCACACAATCTATACACACACTTTAATCAATGTTACATGCAAGGTCTCATTCAATAACATTAACCAATCAAATACATAAGAACATTCTGCCACAATGCAAAGTACATATGTTTCTAGGAAAAGAAATTGTGCCACACATCCAAAATGAGAATTCCATGGCTTATGTGCCAAAACAACCACCAAAATGAGCAAAGTGACACTTGTAAAATCTTTAGGCTCAACAAAGAAGGCATATTACATACTCCCTATCTACCGAATTATTTGTCTAGATACGGATGTACCTAAACACCTTCTAGTCTAAGACAACATAATTTGGGACGGAGGTAATATATATTATCACTCCACCAACTTGTAAGATCGTCCAAACCTCCAGCAACTTGTACATCTTCCAAACCTCCAACAACTTGTGTATCTTTGAGATACCTGCAACAATATACATAAGAACTATAATATAGAATCTTGTAGACAAGATACTATAGTTTCTTTACAGTATTCACAAATTCTGGCCCTATGCATACATTGGTCATAGCTAGCTGCAAGAACAGAAATCAATGTGTCTTATAAGCTATTATATATGATATAGTTATGCAAAGAAATAGATCAATTAGTACTATGAAAGCCAACATAAAAGTAAATATATCAACTATGTTCATGACTAAAAACAATTTTCAAGTTTGGCTCATGTACAATACCAATCTGATTACATTAAGGGCGAAATTGCAAAGAAATGGCAAAGTAGTTAAGAGAGGTTCATTGAGCAAAGAATTGTCCACCCGTGTTGGCTAACGCCAATCTATGTTACTTATGAATCATGCATAAGGTATTAGTTCAGGAGCATATTACTGATCCTGAGGTCATTGTCAAAGCTGTAATGAGACATATAGCCATCACTTAATTATGTGTAACGTCATTACTGATATAAGTATTGCTGCAAGATAGAACTGTATTATGGTTTTGATGGTGTATAACCAGTGAAGTAATTTTGTAGTATAGGCATAAACAAAAACTGCAAACTTTACCATAGTTCAAAGGCTGCTGTTATGCCTCAATCAATGCAAGGTTCTTTCAGGTTGAAATAAATCTACCTTCATAATCAACATTGATGGCAAGTGTGCCAATTTGGTGCTTAAGCCTTGCTATACTATTTACTAGGAAGGAATGCCTTGGAATCAATCAATCAATCAAATGCACTAGTAGTAAAATGAGATGCATAATGTACCATCAGGACAATTCATGTTTCTACCAAGCAAAAGTAGCATCCTACTTTCAATTTGTGCTCTTGCTACACTTAAGTTCTGAATCAAAATAGCTGACAGTACCTAACCAAACTAAGCTTCTAGAATAAAGCTTGGAGCTATCATGAAGATAACTGTCATTTTAAGTGTAATCGTGAATTCCAACATGGCATTATGCTACTTCACAGTTTTTGCTAATATATAGGATACACATGTACAAGGAAGGTGCAACTAATGCCCTGGAGAAACCGAATTCAGAAATTACTACTTTACAAGGGGTGAGACAGCCACAGATCTAAACAATTGTAAAGATGTAAGTGAGTCCAAGGCATATTACATCAGCTTGCTTCTGCCATACACTTAGAATACTTCCAGCTGCATTAGAAGTAAAGACTTTTAAGCAATCAACCATAATGTTCATTGGTAAAATATAATCACAAAAACATAAGCTTACATGCTTGTGTCTTTTGGTATCCCCTTTTCCTCTTTTATCTATTTTTGAAATGAAGATGCCAGCTTCTGTAATGATGGTTACTTGGTTAGCAATAGAACAGGTAAAATGTAGTTGGTATTTATACTTTTATTTAGTCTTTGAGAACAGAACACAATAAAAAAATGTAAAATACTTGTTTAATTTCAACTGCAATTTATGTTTTCTTCGATGCATATACCAATATAATAATGATGATGCAATATTTTTCTCAAAGACACATATAAATACATGCCATTTTTGTATCAGAAGAAAGCCGATGAGGTGCGAGATTGCATATCACAAAGGCGAAAACAATTGAATAGGTAACATAATTGAAACAACTGATGAAAATTGTCAAATATCAAGATTTTGTTAGCAAAAGAACAACTATGCACAAGTTCGAAGATTCTGAACTGTTCATATTTGGGGATCTCGTTTGCAGTATTTCTCTTCGACAGATGGATAAGAACTGAAAGTATATGTCAGTAACATACCCTTCTTTTGCAAACGAAACATGGCCTACATTCTAAGAAAATTCCATCTGACCTTGTATACCTGACCCTATTCTTGCTTTGTTTTAAAACTGATTCTTAGAGCTGAAATAGGACCATATACTTCGAAAACTACTTTTGACGCATGGCGTCTAGTGGGATGCATATCTCGCCTGCATGATTGCTCGTGGATCAGTGCCGTGCATTGACGTGGCACATGCCTCACAAACCACACACATGGGAGGGAACGTGGAGGACTGGTTGTGTTCATCCCCGAGACAGAGTCTTCGGTGGGTGTGAACCCATGACAGAATGGGCCTAGACTTGGTCTGTCATCTCGTGATGACATGCACTAACACGAAGAAGCAGCTATTCCCTGTGGCCTACCCCCTCTAGGTGCCAAACAACGCCCTAGACCATCGGGGCCACCAGAGCACTACTAGGGAAAAGCCTACCAGCAGCGAGGGTTTTGGGCCTCTCAGTAGCGCGGGCACCGGCGCTACTAATAAGGCGCTACAGCTAACGTATAGCAGTAGCGCTGGTTGTCCCACACTACTGCTATACATGAATAGCTGTAGCGCTCTTTGGGAAAGGGCGCTACTGATATTATCTGCAGCGCTGTTTGCTGGGACGCGCTACTGACAATGCGGCTCTACTGCTAAATTTCCCCCCTCGCTACTACTAGTTTATTTATTAGTTTTTTCCTGCATATTTGTTTTGTATTTGTTTTGTATTTGAATAGGCTTTATACAATAATCTTTAGCATATCATACACATACAAATGTAATCATAGCATATACATACAATTAGTCTCATCAAATCATGTCATCATCATAATCATCATCCAACACAAAGTGGTCTCTCATCATCATCTCGAAAATAGCGATACAAGTCTCGAATGATAGCAAATACATCGTCATCCATCTAAACAATGATATACGCGAGAAGAGCTATCACTTTGAGAACATGAGTTCGTATCCCTCTTTCGCATTAGCGTGAACCTCTAAACTAACTACTGCCTGTCGCTCGGAAACCAGAAGGGCCTGACACTCCGGCCACTTGTCATATATATACTCCTGGCATAGTACTTCTTCGCCATCTATGATCTATGCACCTGCATCATCACATGAGTCGATGATATGCAACATATATAGTTGAGCAACAGAAAGATACAGACATGGCAAAAATAAAAACAACATATCATAAGCATAAATAACAAAGTTCATCGTACCCCAAAATGCCCTAACTAGAGTGATTTTCGCTAGTCAAGGAGGAGGACGGTTTAATTACATCACAAATAAAGTTTCACCGTGCATAACTCAAAGTTTTGTCATACAGAAAGTATGGACTAAACGGACACATTGTCATATATCGAAAATCACTCCAACATGTTGTTCCATCCATCCAAGTCAGGGAGATAGTCCCCGAGCCTAGTGAAAGGCTTCAGGTCGAGACGCTGAGAGGCTATCCATGTTCGGACGTCTTCCCGCGACATTTGTCCTTCTCCGTAGAACATCCCTGTTTTTCCGACGACCTCCTTCATGATGATTTGGGCAAGTTCGCGCTGGATGTTATAGAACTCAGCTCGAAGTCGATGATCCTCGATATCTCCTATGTCCTTTGCCCATTGCAGAATATGGGCATCGCCGGATCTAGGTGACATGCGAAGGTTCTGGTGATCCCGTCTGTACTCCAGCATGTGGTGTAGGACATAGAATCCATCATTAAGAGAATTTTTCGGTTGCTGGATGCAGCAGAAGTCGGTCTTATGGCCGAAGGCGACCCTGCCGCCCCTTCTCTTCTTGTCCCTGACCTCTCCACCCCTTGCTTGGTAGTAAAACATAGCACTATCGAGAACATCCTTGATGTGGGTGTAATCCTTTTTGTGAATGTTCTTCGACGAGTCCAAGTAAAGAGCGTGGGAGAATCGGGGGTAGAGGATGATGAGGACGGCGCGCCCGGCACTGCGCAAAATAAGTCCTCAAATTAATTAGCCTCCACCATGCAAATGAATGATTGAAATCGAAGGAAGGATAGCAGCACGGATGACTTACACGGGATGATAAGGCACGAGAATCGCCTCCTTGTCCTTATTGGCGAGCATGAAATTGATGATGTAATCCCTCGCGTATTCACGGTGATTTGCGCAGACTCCCAAGAAGCCCTCGTGCATGTAGTATGGGTCAGCGACACAGATATGAGATATCTGCTCAACCCCGATGATGTAGTTCATGTGCAAGGCATAAAGGCGGACAAACGTAAAATCCAGCTTCTTCACGTGAAACATGTCGAATATGTAATCGAATCGGAGGAAGAACTTATCCGCGGGGAAGCTGTCGACGTACGACATTTGCTGTGGAACGTTAACCACGTAGAGTGGGTATCCTGGATCTTTCGAGGCGATGAGGTCTTTCTCTACCCGCAGCACATCGTCATGAAGTCTCTTTAGATCGCCGAATCTGGCCCATAGCGCTGTTGCAGGTAGGATTGGTTGACCGGGGATATGCCATTTATCCGCACCGGGGATATCTATACGGTCCTGAAGCCGAGGTTGCTGAGGCGGCTGGATCATAGAAACAACTTTTTTGCCTTTCCTCGCTCTCTTCCTAAACTTCTTTACTACCGGAATGTCGTCCATAATATGTTGAGACGGCAATTCAGGCACTGACTCATGACGCTCAAACCCTGAGGAGGCGCCAGTATAGACATACTGTTCAGCAGCGCCATCGTCGTCCTCATCCTCATCCATGGCGACGTCATCAGCGACTAATGGAGCCTCCTCCTTACCCCGTCCGCTATCACCCAACCCGACACTCGGCGATAATTGGGTAGGTGGGGTGTTGATGTTCATACCTTGCTGAGGCTGCGTGCTCGTGGGTGTGCTCCCGACCGCCTCCAGACGAAGCAAACTATTTGGCCACAACAGGACCCACCCAGCATTGCAACAATCACCAAGCCGCCGCGGTGTCTCGTCGTCATCCCCCAGTAGTACTGGAGGAGGCAAATTCTCGTGGCCCGGTTTGACACTGGCCACGGAAACCTTGAAGACGTTCGGGGGGATCGGCCGGCTGTGAAACAATGGTTCCTTCGGCTCCATTATCGTCGCCTTCCCCACGTCCACCTTCTGGTCGCCGATGGTGTACAATATGGTGCACGGGGTTTCGTCGGCCTGCAAAGAAAAGTCTGCGACGTGAGACATCCGAAAGGCAACGAAATCGGGAGATTATACATTTATATTGAAGGGGGCCGGTGTGACAGATACCGTGAGGGTGTCGAGCTCAGCCAAAGACGAAGCACCGCCTAGCACGTCCGGTGCGGGAGCCGGTGCGGGAGCAGGTGTAGCTGCAGGTGCTGGTGCAATGCTAGTCGAGCTGCTCCCCGCCAAGAAGTCAGCAAGGGGAAAGTCCGCTGCATCTTTTTTTGGATTTTGCCTGGTCCAATTGAAAACGGCCGGAACCAAGGTAGTAGAAATATCTAAAGCCACCTGTTTTGCGGCAGCTACCTCTGTTGCGACTGTCTCAGTTGATTTCTTCTCAACCGCAATCTCAACCCTCTTGTCGATGTTTTCTTCATTTAACCTCCGTCTTTCCTTTCTCTCCTCCATGGTCTCACGGTAGTACTTCTTCCATGTGGCGCCGTCTCCGACACTGTGCATGCATCCATACGACGGTCGAGTATCCACCGGTTATTGTTTCAATATGTTCAATGCCCGGTTGAATGGAGTGTCCCACTTGGGCCTCGCCAATGCCTCAGACGGCGAGTAGCTTTCGGCCGCAATCCTGTGCTGCTCTCTCTGCAAAAGGCACACCGATCGTTTACAAATATGACTAACGTGTGCAGTCGAATTGATCAGAAACTAAAATTACCAGCACTCTCATGAACTCCGTAATGACCGGTGTTGTCTCGTAAACCTTTTTCACTGGGTCCCAACGGTGCTGGGCCCTGAGGATGTGACGCTCCTACGGGACGGTGAACTCCGCCAAGGGGTCTGGGATACCCAGACTCGCGGCTTCCGCATCCTCCTTGGCCCATTTGGACCTCTTTCCGCCGTAACCACGGCTTCCGAGGTGGTGGATCCCAATGTTCCTCTCTTGAAGCCCCTTCATGCACTTAGACTTTTTTGGCATCTTCGGCCTCGCAAGCCTCCTTGAATATTTGAAACTGCTCTTCCGTGATTGTCGGATTATCCTTTATAATCTCGGAGTAGGGTTCCTTCTTGTCGATTATCCTTGCTTTCACTCGATTTTTCCAGGCGGCCAACGCGTCGCTAAACTTGGTCATGGCATGTTTGTTTATCTTCTTCATTGCCGGGTCCTCATCTGGATCTTTATAATCCTTCTCATTCCGGCCCGGGAACAAGAATATCTGGTGAAACTTCTTTAGGAGGGAGCTCCTCATATTTTCTATCTTCTGTAGTTTCTCATCGTTGATGGTGGCGGTTGTCCGTACGATGCAGCCTATTTGATTACCGTAGGATCGACGCGCTTCCTCGGGCACCGTTGGCTCAAAATTGCTGTCGTCCACCTCCGTGACCACCACTCTAGTAGTCCTGAGTTTGTTAGGAACCCGTTGCCTCTTTGCTTTCGGTTCTTCACCGGCTCCGCTCCCTTAGGCAGCACCGGTCTCAGTCTCAGCGCTGGTCTCGATGCCTGTCTGAGTCTGAGCGCCGGTCTCAGTCTCAGCACCGGTCTGCGTGTTGGTCTCAGTCCCCGATGCCACCGGTGGGCCCAGCAATAACATCGGTTGATCATCGGTAAGGCTAAAAAATTCGTCTGCCGCCCGGTAGGCGTCGTCGCAATCACCAGAACCCTGTCCTTCATCATTGCTAACCATGTTTCCTATGATTAAATCTAGTCAATTAATTCTAGACCTAATAAAATGAATAATGACATAAAAAAGGCCTATTGTTTTGCAGGAATGTTGACTCCTTCCTGGTGCGGCAAATCACACGGGCACTCGATATGTCCTAGTTTGTAGCAGAAGTCATGCCGAAATTCATGGAAAATTTCGGCATGACCTTTGCTAAAAACTGGACAAATCGAGAACCTGAAATTTGCCAGAACGGAAATGAATCAACATTCCGGAAAAATATATATAGGCCACTTAGCTTCATTGAAACAACAAAGCCACTTGGGCACAAACAACATGACCACTTCAATGAAAAGATATAATCAACAATAAAAGTCTAGGAAGGGATCATCTTTAAAATAAAACTTGCCTAAACAACCTAGATAATTAACCTAATCAAACTAGTTAACCTGACTAGTTCTGTGTCAAAGCCCTAACTAAAATTTTGCACTAACCTAGGTAATTAACCTAATTAAACTAGTTAACCTAACTACTTCTCTGTCAAAGCCCTAACTAAATTTTTTCCCTAACCTAGATAATTAACATAATTAAAGTAGCTAACCTATGCATGAGAGAGAGAGAGAGGGGAGGGGTGGGGGCTGACAGAGGATGGCTCCGATGGTGGCGAGGGAGGCAGGGGCGTCTCCGGTGACGGCGAGGGAGGCAGTTCTGGCGAGGGAGGATCCGGTGGCATCGACAGCGGCTCCGGTGGCGTTGATGAGGCTGCACGGCTCCGTGGCATTGGGGGCGGCTCCGATGGCGTCGACGGCGCATGGCTCTGGTTGCTCCGGGGGCGTCGACGTCGGCAGGAGACGGCGGCGAAGTGGGGCGACGATGAAACGGGGAGACGGCGACGGGGTGGGTCGAGAGATTTGGGGGGCAAGTGGTGGCCGGGGGGGGGGGACGGTTTTTTGGTTAAGTCAAAACTAGCGGTAGCGCGTTTCGCAGAATGCGCTATAGCTAAGGTATCTATAGCGCTTTTTCCAAAACGCGCTACTGCTATACATATGTAAGTTTCTCTCTTTTTTATTTCCTTTTCTGTTTCTATAGCGGGGGTCCTCGAAACGCGCTGCAACTGCATTAGCTACAGCGCCTCTTACTAACACACGCTACGGCTAAGCCTTTCTCTATTTTTTTTCGCTTTTTCATTTATTTTGCTTTACATTTTATTTTTTTCTTTCTCCTTTTTCTGCTTCTTTCATTTTCATTTAATTTTCTATTTGTTTTTCATTTTATTTTATTTCCATTAGCAGTAGCGCTGTTACAAGGAAATGCACTGCTACTCATGCCCTAGCGGTAGCGTGCTTCCTGCAAGGCCGCTACTGCTATGCGTAGCCCATCGTTCCAGCAATGGGAATATTAGTAGTAGCGCTTTTATGGGCACACGCGCTACTGCTAGAATCGTATCTGCAGCGCGGTTTATTCTAAACCGCTACTGCTATCTAGCACTAGCGCCCTTTTTTAACCCGCGCTGTTGCTAAATTTCTGTGTATAAGGTTTTCCCTAGTAGTGGAGGGGTGCCGGTCTCTAGAACCGAGCGAGGCCCATCTGAAAAAGAAAACACAAGATGGTAATTATGATGTGCTAAGGTTGTTTTCCAAGCATGGAAGAAAACAACAAAAAAGTATAATACATATTATTGAGAATGCACAAGAAGGAAGGAGATCTAGGTTAGATTCTTTACCAAGAGTACCTCTCGGAAATAGTGGCCATTACCGAGGGCCGATAATCGACCCTTGGTAACCACTGCTCTAATTTTTTCCCTTTTCCTTCTCATTTTGTTTTTGTTTGGCACTATATTTTTTGTATCTCATATTTCATATGTTTTTACAACCAAAGTTTGAAAATTCCATGACTTTTGATGAATTTTTTCGATAAAAGATTTTGATGCAGTCATATATATATATGTGCTGTTTGGGTTAGATTTGTTCAAAAATCAACTTTAAAGAGTATAGAGTAAAAAATGAGAAGAAGAAGTTGTTGACCATGGCCTACCCCCTCTCGCTATGCCGGTAAAGTTTCTAGACCGGCACCGAGAGAGAACTTTAAAGAGTGTAAAGTAAAAACATGAGAAGAGGAACTTGCTGACCATGGCCTACCCCCTCTCTCGATGCCGGCCAACTTGCTAGAACGACATCGAGAGAGAACTTTAAAGAGTGTAAAGTAAAAAATATGAGAAGAAGAAGTTGTTGACCGTGGCCTACCCCCTCTCTCGGTGTCGGTCAACTTTCTAGACCGACACTGAGAGAACTTTAAAGAGTCTAAAGTAATAAACATGAGAAGAAGCGGTTGTTGACCGTGGCCTACCCCCTCTCTCGGTGCTGGTCAACTTCCTAGACCGCAGGGGCCACCAGATAGCCCATGCATATACATGTGCTGGCCTCCTTTGGGAGCACAAGAAGTTTTGAGGCCAACGGAGCAACAGGACCCGCAGTTCCTGCACAAACCGGACACATTCCCTCTCGATACCCATAGACTATTTCGAAGAATGGGCCTAAGCTTGGTCTCTCATCTCATGATGACATGCACTAACACGGAGAAGCAGTTATTCACCGTGGAGAACATATTCTTTACCGATAGTCTCTCTCGGAAAAAGTGGCCATTACCGAGAGCTGACAATCCACCGTCGGTAACCACTGCTCTATTTTTAACTTCTCTTTTTGTTTTTGTTTTGCACTATCTTTTTTGTATCTCATATTCCATATGTTTTTACGACCAACGTTTGAAAATTCCATGACTTGTGATGAATTTTTCGATAAAAGACTCTTGATGCACTCATAGATATATGTATATGGTTTCCGGGTTAGATTTGTTCAAAACTCAACTTTAAAGAGTGTAAAGTAAAGAAACATGAGAAAAAGAAGTTGTTGACCGTGGGATACTCCCTCTCTCGGTGTCGGTCAACTTCCTAGACCGGCACCGGGAGAGAACTCTAAAGAGTGTAGAGTAAAAAAACATGAGAAGAGGCAGTTGTTGACCGTGGCCTACCACCTCCCTCGGTGCCGGCCAACATCCTAGAACGGAACCGAGAGAGAACTTTAAAGAGTGTAAAGTAAAAAACATCAGCAGAAGCAGTTGTTGACCGTGGCCTACCCCCTCTCTCGGTGCCGGTCAACATTCTAGAACGACACGAAGAGAGAAATTTGAAGAATGTAAAGTAATAAAGATGAGAAGAAGCAGTTGTTGACCATGGCCTACCCCCTCTCTCGGTGCCGGTCAACTTCCTAGACCACAGGGGCCACTGGATAGCCCATGCATATACTTGCGATGTCCTCCTTTGAGAGCACAAGAAGTTTCGAGGCCAACGGAGCAACATGACCCGCACTTCCTGCACAAACCGGACACATTCCCTCTCGATACCCTTAGACTATCTCGAAGAACGGGCCTAGACTTGGTCTGTCATCTCGCGATGACATGCACTAACACGGAGAAGCAGTTATTCACCATGGACTACACCCTCTCGGTGCCGATCAATGCCACAGACCGCCGGGGCCACCGGATGGGTGCTTGATATAGAGACCGCCCGAGGGGGAGGGGGAGGGCACCCCTACATGCGTGTGGCCCATGCATATGCATGCAGGGGTGGTGTGCTATTTGAATAAGCAACGCACATCATTGACGTGGCCCATGCCTCACAAACCACACACACGTGAGGGAACATCGAGGACCGGCTGCGTTCGTCCCTCAGACAGAGTATTCGGTGGGTGGTCCCGTGACAGAACGAGCCTAGACTTGGTCTGTCATCTCGCGATGACATGCACTAACACGGCAAAGCAGTTATTCACCGTGGACTACACCCTCTCGGTGCCGGTCAACTTTCTAAACCGGCACCAAGAGAGAACTTTAAAGAGTGTAAAGTAATAAACATGAGAAGAAGCGGTTGTTGACCGTGGCCTACCCCCTCTCTCTATGCCGGTTAGCTTCCTAGACCGCAGGGGCCACAGGATTGCCCATGCATATACATGCGATGGCCTCCTTTGAGAGCCCAAGAAGTTTAGAAGCTAACAGAGCAAGCAGATCCGCACTTCCTGCACAAACCAGACACATTCCCTCTAGATACCCATAGACTATCTCGAAGAATGGGCCTAGACTTGGTCTGTCATCTCGCGGTGACATGCACTAACACATTGAAGAAGTTATTCACCGTGGACTACACCCTCTCGGTGCCGATCAACGCCCTAGACTGCCGGGGCCACCGGATGGGTGCTCGATATAGAGACTGCC
>NC_057800.1:695895897-695899356 GCF_018294505.1 Triticum aestivum
ACATGCGTGTGGCCCATGCATATGAATGCAGGGGTGGTGTGCTATTTGAATAAGTAACGGACGTCCTTGATGTGCCTCACAAACCACACACACGGGCTGAAACGTCGAGGACCGACTGCATTCGTCCTCGAGACAGAGTCTTTGATGGGTGATCCCATGACAGAACGAGCCTAGACTTGTCCTGTCATCTCGCGATGACATGCACTAACACGAAGAAGTAGTTATCCCCTGTGGCCTACGTCTTCTAGGTGCCGAACAACGCCCTAGACCATCGGGGCCACCTGAGGTGTGCCGGTCTCTAGAACCGGGCGAGGCCCATATGAAAAAGAAAACACAAGATGGTAATTATGATGTGCTAAGGTTGTTTCCCAAGCATGGAAGAAAACAACAAAAAAAGTATAATACATATTATTGAGAATGCACAAGAAGGAAAGAGATCGAGGTTAGATTCTTTACCGAGAGTCCCTCTCGGAAAAAGTGGCCATTACCGAGAGCCGACAATCGACCCTCGGTAACCACTGCTATAATTTTTTTCCTTCTCTTTTTGTTTTTGTTTGGCACTATCTTTTTTGTATCTCATATTTCATATGTTTTTACGACCAATGTTTGAAAATACCATGACTTTTGTTGATTTTTTCTGAGAAAAGACTTTTGATGCACTCATAGATACATATATGCTTTTTGGGTTAGATTTGTTAAAATCTCAACTTTAAAGAGTATAAAGTAAAAAACATGAGAAGAAGCAGTTGTTGACCGTGGCCTACCCCCTCCCTCGGTGCCAGTCCACTTCCTAGACCGACACTGAGAGAGAACTTTAAAGAGTGTAAAGTAAGAAACATGAGAAGAGGCAGTTGTTGAACGTGGCCTACCCCCTTTCTTGGTGCCAGCCAACTTCCTAGACCGGCACCGAGAGAGAACTTTAAAGAGTGTAAAGTAAAAAACATGAGAAAAATCAGTTGTTGACCATGGCCTACCCCCCTCTCTTGGTACCAGTCAACTTCCTAGACCGGCAGCGAGAGAAAACTTTAAAGAGTGTAAAGTAAAAAACAAGAGAAGAGGCAGTTGTTGACCGTGGCCTACCCCCTCTCTCGGTGTCGGCCAACTTTCTAGAACGACACTGAGAGAGAACTTTAAATAGTGTAAAGTAAAAAAAACATTAGAAGAAGCAGTTATTCACCGTGGACTACACCCTCTCAGTGCTTGTCAACTTTCTAGACTGGCACCGAGAGAGAAATTTAAAGAGTGTAAAGTAATACACATGAGAAGAAGCAGTTGTTGACCGTGGCCTACCCCCTCTCTTGGTGCCGGTCAACTTCCTAGACCGCAGGGGCCACCGGATAGCCCATGCTTATACATGTGATGGCCTCCTTTGAGAGTACAAGAAGTTTCGAGACTAACGGAGCAACAGGACGCGCACTTCCTGCACAAACCAAACACATTCCCCCTCGATACCCTTAGACTATCTCGAAGAACGGACCTAGACTTGGTCTGTCATCTCGCGGTGACATGCACTAACACGGAGAAGCAGTTATTCACCGTGGACTACACCCTCTTGGTGCCGATCAACGCCGTAGACCGCCGGGGCCACCGGACGGGTGCTCGATATAGAGACCGCCCGAGGGGGAGGGGGAGGGCACCCCTACATGTGTGTGGCCCATGCATATGCATGCAGGGGTGGTGTGGTATTTGAACAAGCAACGCATGTCTTTGACGTGGCCCGTGCCTCACAAACCACACACACGTGCGGGAACGTCGAGGACCGGCTGCGTTCATCCCTCAGACAGAGTCTTCGGTGGGTGGTCCCGTGACAGAACGAGCCTAGACTTGGTCTGTCCTCTCGCGATGACATGCACTAACATGGAGAAGCAGTTATTCACCATGGACTACACCCTCTCGGTGCCGGTCAACTTTCTAGACCGGCATCGAGAGAGAACTTTAAAGAGTGTAAAGTAATAAACATGAGAAGAAGCGGTTATCGACCGTGGCCTACCCCCTCTCTCTATGCTGGTCAACTTCCTAGACCGCAGAGGCCATGGGATTGCCCATGCATATACATGCGATGGCCTCCTTTGAGAGCCTAAGAAGTTTCGAAGCTAACGGAGCAAGTGGACCCGCCCTTCCTGCACAAACCGGACACATTCCCTCTAGACACCCATAGACTATCTCGAAGAATGGGCCTAGACTTGGTCTGTCATCTCGGGATGACATGCAATAACACGGTGAAGAAGTTATTCACCATGGACTACACCCTCTCGGTGCCGATCAACGCCCTAGACTGCCGGCCGAGGCCACCAGATGGGTGCTCGATATAGAGACCGCCCGAGGGGGGCGCGCACCCCTACATGCGTGTAGCCCATGCATATGAATGCAGGGGTGGTGTGCTATCTGAATGAGCAACGCACGTCTTTTACGTGCCTCACAAACCACACACACAGGCTGAAACGTCGAGTACCAGCTGCATTCGTCCTCGAGACAGAGTCTTCGGTGGGTGATCCCGTGACAGAACTGGCCTAGACTTGGCCTGTCATCTAGCGATGACATGCACTAACACGAAGAAGCAGTTATTCTTTGTGGCCTACGTCCTCTAGGTGCCGAACAATGCCCTAGACCATCGGGGCCACCTGAGGCGTGCCGGTCTCTAGAACCGGGCGAGGCCTATATGAAAAAGAAAACACAAGACGGTAATTATGATGTGCTAAGGTTGTTTGCCAAGCATGGAAGAAAACAAAAAAAAAGTATAATACATATTATTGAGAATGCACAATAAGGAAAGAGATCTAGGTTAGATTCTTTACCAGAGTCCCTCCCGGAAAAAGTGGCCATTACCGAGAGCCGATAATCGACCCTCGGTAACCACTGCTATAATTTTTTTATTTCTCTTTTTGTTTTTGCTTGGCACTATCTTTTTTGTATCTCATACTTCATATGTTTTTACGACCAAAGTTTGAAAATACCATGACTTTTGATGAATTTTTTGAGAAAAGACTTTTGATGCACTCATAGATAGATATATGCTTTTTGGGTTAGATTTGTTAAAAACTCAACTTTAAAGAGTATAAAGTAAAAACATGAGAAGAAGCAGTTGTTGACCGTGGCCTACCCCCTCCCTCGGTGCCAGTCCACTTCCTAGACCGACACTGAGAGAGAACTTTAAAGAGTATAAAGTAAGAAACATGAGAAGAGGCAGTTGTTGAACGTGGCCTACCCCCTTTCTTGGTGCCAGCCAACTTCCTAGAATGGAACCGAGAGATAACTTCATAGAGTGTAAAGTAAAAAACATGAGAAGAAGCAGTTGTTGATTGTGGCCTACCCCCTCTATCAGTTCCGGTCAACTTTCTAGACCAGCACCGAGAGAGAACTTTAAAGAGTGTAAAGTAAAAAAGATGAGAAGAATCAGTTGTTGACCGTGGCCTACCCCCTCTCTCGGTACCAGTCAACTTCCTAGATCGGCAGCGAGAG
>NC_057800.1:695899543-696081928 GCF_018294505.1 Triticum aestivum
GAGAAGAAGCAGTTGTTGACCGTGGCCTACCCCTTCTCTCGGTACCAGTCAACTTCCTAGACCGCCAGCAAGAGAAAACTTTAAAGAGTGTAAAGTAAAAACATGAGAAGAGGCAGTTGTTGACCGTGGCCTACCCCCTTTCTCGGTGTTGGCCAACTTTCTAGAACGACACTGAGAGAGAACTTTAAAGAGTGTAAAGTAAAAAAACATTAGAAGAAGCAGTTATTCACCGTGGAATACACCCTCTCGGTGCTGGTCAACTTGCTAGACCGGCACCGAGAGAGAAATTTAAAGAGTGTAAAGTAATACACACAAGAAGAAGCAGTTGTTGACAGTGGCCTACCCCCCCTCTCGGTGCCGGTCAACTTCCTAGACCACAGGGGCCACCGGATAGCCCATGCATATGCATGTGATGGCCTCCTTTAAGAGCACAAGAAGTTTCGAGGCTAACGGAGCAACAGGATGCGCACTTCCTACACAAACCGGACACATTCCCTCTCGATACCCATAGACTACCTCGAAGAACGGGCCTAGACTTGGTCTGTCATCTCGCGATGACATGCACTAACACGAAGACACAATTATTCACCATGGACTACACCCTATCGGTGCCGAATAACACCCTAGACCGGCAGGGCCACCGGATGGTGCTCGATATAGAGATCGCCCGAGGGGGAGAGGGCACCCCTACATGCTTGTGGCCCATGCATTTGCATGCAAGGGTGGTGTGCTATTTGAATAAGGAACGCACGTCCTTGACGTGGCATGTGTTCACATACCACAAATGCGGGGCGGGAACATCGAGGACCGGCTGCGTTTGTCCGCGAGACAGAGTCTTCGATGGGTGATCCCGTGACAGAACGGGCCTAGAATTGGTCTGTCATCTCGCAATGACATGCACTAACATGAAGAAGCATCTATTCACCATGGCCTACACCCTCTCGGTGCCGAACAACACCCTAGACCGCTGGGGCCACCTGATGGGTGCTCGATCTAGGGACCGCCGGAGGGAGGGGGGAGGGCAGCCCTACATGCGTGTGGCCCATGCATATGCATGCAGGGGTGGTGTGCTATTTGAATAAGCAACACACGTCCTTGACATGGCATATGCCTCACAAACCACACACACAAGCAGGAACGTTGAGGACTGGCTGCGTTCATCCCCGAGACAGAGTCTTTGGTGGGAGATCCCGTGACAGAACGAGCCTAGACTTGGTCTGTCATCTCGCGATGACATGCACTAACACGAAGAAGCAGTTATTCCCCGTGGCCTACCCCTCTAGGTGCCGAACTACGCCCTAGACCGTCGGGGCCACCGAAGGGGTGCCGTTCTCTAGAACCTGGCGAGGCCCATATGAAAAAGAAAACACAAGACAGTAATTCAGATGTGCTCAGGTTGTTTTCCAAGCATGGAAGAAAACAATAAAAAAGGTATAATACATATTATCGAGAATGCACAAGAAGGAAAGAGATCTAGGTTAGATTCCTTGAGCATCAAGCTCTTCACATATGAGTTTTTCCATATGTACCTTTTCTTCACCACTATGTGCATCGATATGACTTAAGTTTTGGCCAAGCTGGGTTGCCTGGCTCCTGTGCTTATTCCCTACATTCCCGTTAGTTCGGCTAGGGCATAAAGGGAGCACCTCTGCGATAGTTACTTCCGGGTCATACGGATGTGTACCTCAGACTGGGTGAAGCCAAAAGCTAGCATTCTTAAGGGATTATTCGGTCGGTGAATTAAGGTGTTTTTGCACTCACTCCATTGTGAACCCCCGGAAGTTATACACACTATGATTTTCACATCACAATTCGGACATGCACACTAATGCATGCACACCCAGGTAAAGGAACCCTTAATGGAACTATTCTCTCTGGAAGATTTTTCTTATAATCTTAATGTAATATAACATAGCTAGCCGGATACAACTTTTCTGTTCAAGCAACTATGACCCCTACGCCTGGTTTTCGCACATACTCTGGTCTATTCGGCCGTGCGGGTACTCGGAAACACTCCACACCTTCGGGTCCGGAGGATGAAGTGAAAAGGGCTGCCCTGAAAAATGCTATACAATTCAGCTAGAGTTACATGTATCAAGGAAAGAACATAGTCACTTGGACTCAAACACTTCCTCCTCTACACCGTCCAAAAGGCGGTCTAACTTACAATCCTGTTGGGAATATTTGGCAGCCACCTCTACTTGGTCATATACTAAACTAATGGGAATTTCTTCCCCATCACCGTAGCGGTCCGACACGGGCCATGTGATTAGGATCCAGCTTGGTATTTTGCGTCTTAACCATGGCCCAGGCCTCTCGCGCACCCTCTCGGTAGGCTGATATCTTCCATAGTCAGATACGCCGCCGCGCTCCTTTGAACAGCTCTACAAGCTCCTCCATACTTCCTGGAGGGGAGGCGGATGGCCATAAGGCCTTGGCAACACTCCGCATCGCCAGCCGAGCCTGTTCGTGCACTTGCGACAGCCCTTGTAGCGGATTACTTGATGATCCGGACACCTCCTCTTTAGGACGGCCCGTCAATATACCTCTAATCATAACTATATCAGTTCCATTTATCTCTGAACTACTTTAAAAATAGTTCATATACATACTGAATATGCCACCCCGCAGCTTCTTGTTCTCCTTCATGGAGTCGGCTAGCTGGCCTCGCACATCTTTCAACTCTTCACCCAATGTAGTGTTGGAATCCTGTAGCTTGTTTTTCTCGTCCCTGACTCGGGTCAACACACGCTCGCCTATGGCGTGTAGCCTTTTCGCCTCTCCCCCCCCCTCTTGGGCAATCCTATTATGCATTCAGCAATAGTATTAGTACAGTTGGTATACACTTATTGTTCCTCGATGGAGGGGAATGTTACTAGAGGACGCCTTCTTGAAGTTTTCCAGCTCGGCGGTAGCGGCATTCAGCTGCGCCCGACACTGCTCTAGCTCTTGGCCTAGCAGGCCATTCTTCTCTGTAAGGACCTGGTTATACAACGATCCTTAAATCAGTTGTACCAACTGCTTCCAGTCTCGGGGGCTACGGGCATATGGTTATCTTTTTTGGACAAAGAAAAATTTATCTGCACATTTGTCAAATTTTGCTTTGTGGCTTTTCTAAGCCCATCTCGAGCAGCTCGGATGTATGTGTCAGCCGAGCTGAAGGCATTGAATGCCTCTCCCGAGAACTTGGGGTCTTGTAAGACAGCCCGACAGCGTCGATGATTCATGGCGCTCTCTACTTCCGAGTTGGTAATGGACATGTCTTCCGAACCCTCGTCCGAAGGACAGTCTGGTATTGTCCCCATAGCAGCCCCACCCCTCCGGTGGGATCTAAATCCCGGTTGTTGGGAGTTGGACCGGCCGAATCCATGGACATAGTCTGGCGAACCTTTTTCCTGATACAGGGCCAACATAACAATTACGGTTGGGTATGACTGCCAAAGCATACCTTCAAACCCATACCTCTTCGACGAAGGACCGGCCTTGTCTTCGCCGACCTTCCTTTTCGAGGCCTTGCTCGGAACGGGAGCCTCTCTTCTTGGGGTCGTCCCCGGCGTAGTATGACATGCTGAACGCCTCCCCTTTGAAGCATGAGAAAGTGCGGCGGGTGAGGCAGTGCGAGGAAACTCTTTCGAGGGGGATTTATCCTGATTACTGACGTGGGAAGCTAGAAGAAGACTAGGATAATCAGTGATGATGGCCACTTCTGTGCCGTCATAGCTAGCATGGTAAAACACCCCTTTCGCAAGTACCACGAATATATCCGGGTCCTCTTCAAACCCAGGATCAAGCTCCCGGTTGTGGCTCTCCGCCTGTGGGGCAGGGTTGTTAAGCCCCTCGGTTACCTTCCGCGAGTGCTGTTTCAAAATAAACGGAGGGGGAATTCGTCAAGGATGGCTATGAGAGCGGAGTGAATAAAAGCAAAGGGGTTAAGACTTACCCAGCAGGGAGGGTTGTGCATGGAGTACCCGTCTCTCCGATTGATGCGGAGAAATTCTTCTTCCTCCCCTTTGAACAGCTCAGCCAGTATCTTGGCTATAGTGGTAGGAGTGTACGGACCTTTCCGACCACAATGGGAGGCATCATCCTCCCCATTATAGTTCCACATTGGGAGCCCTCTATATTGAAGTGGCTGAACCCCTCGCACTATGGAGGTCGATTACCTCTACTATTGTAAAGCCGGACTGGGCAAGTATCCTTATCTTGCCCAGGAGCTGACGGACTTCCGCACTATCCTCCTCTTCAAGATTTCGGGGACGCCAGCTATGACGTTTCTTCAATGGAACACTTGCAAATTCTGGGAGACCCCTGCAAACGGGGTCGGGAAGAGCGATGTCTTCTATATATAACCATTCAGAAGGCCATTCTTCAGATGCCTTCCTAGGTGTGCCAGACAGATATCCTGTATCGGCGACGCACCATACTTCGGCTCCGCCCACTTCAAATATTGACCCCTGGTGGTTGCGCGGGACAAGGCAGAACAACTTTCTCTATAGTTTGAAATGGGCTTCAATGCCCAGAAACAGTTCGCACAACGCAATGTTGCCCGCAATGTGCAAAATGGAGGTCAGAGTAAAGTTGTGCAGCTGGAGGCCATAGTACTCCAGAAGCCCCCAGAGGAACGAATGGATTGGAAACCCGACGTCCCTTAGCAGAATAGGGACTGAACAAACTCATCCCCCCTCGGATGGATTGGGAAAATCCTCCGCCTGGGTCTCACCGTTAAGGGAGGCTTGCCCTGCTCGAACAGGGACCAGATCTGCGGGGGGAAGGAATCCCTGTGTTTGCAACTTCTTTCATTGGATGTGGGCCACTGAGCACCTCCCTCACTCCCCTCTCTCTGAGTCAAATAATGAACTGGGAATGTTGGCTGTCGGTGTCAAAACTGGTGGATCTCGGGTAGTGGGTCCCGAACTATGCGTCAAGGCCGGATGGTAACAGGAGGCAGGGAACACGATGTTTTACCCAGGTTCGGGCCCTCTCGATGGAGGTAAAACCCTACATCCTGCTTGATTAATATTGATGATATAGGTAGTACAAGAGTAGATCTACCACGAGATCAAGGAGGCTAAACCCTAGAAGCTAGCCTATGGTATGATTGTTGTATATGGAGTTGATTGTGTTTATGTCCTACGGACTACAACCCTCCAGTTTATATAGACACCGGATAGGGTTAGGGTTACATAGAGTTGGTTACAATGGTAGGAGATCTTGAATATACGCATCGCCAATCTTGCCTTCCACGCCAAGGAAAGTCCCATCCGGACACGGGACGAAGTCTTCAATCTTGTATCTTCATAGTCCTGGAGTCCGGCTGAAGGTATAGTCCGGCTACCCGAACACCCCCTAATCCAGGACTCCCTCAGTAGCCCCTGAACCAGGCTTCAATGACGACGAGTCCGACGCGCAAATTGTCTTCGGCATTGCAAGACGGGTTCCTCCTCCAAGTCCTTCATAGAAGATCGTAAACACCAAGAGTAGTGTCCGGCTCTGCAAAATAAGCTTCCACATATTGCCATACAGAGAATTAACACAAATCAAATCTGCTAACGTATTCCGTAGTGCGTCATCGTACTACGGCCAAGTCCTTTACTCGAATCGTTTTTACTTTTCCACCTCAGCGTGTTTTGCGAGGTGGTTTCCTTGGCACGTCTTGTTAAAGCAGAGATCGTGTACCCCCTTTTACGGGATTCTCATCAATACAGACATGGGTAACCCAATCGTGCCCATTAGCATGTTTTCTCGACTCAAGGCGAGTCCCAAATGGTTACGGGGAGGGCTCCTGGTATTCAACCTCTTATAAAGAGACCAGGGCCTTATCCTTTTCTCCAATCCCAAAACAAGTTCGCCCGTCGCCTCGAGTTCCAACACCCTAGGCTCCATATTCCGGGCGCCTCGGACCTTCGATAATGTCCGGTTCCGACCTTCAAGGTCGATGGATGCCCTCCTTCGACACAGAGGAGGACGTACTAAAGTTGTGGGAGGCTAAGTTCCTGACCGGCGAAATTTGGCATAGGTTGCCTGCTCAAGGGCAGGTCATCCCCAGTCCCTAGCCCGGTGAGAGCATGGTGTTCATGTCTCACTTCCTTTGAGGGTTGGGCTTCCCAATGGATCCCTTTGTGAGGGGACTGCTGTTTTATTACAGGCTGGAATTCCATGACTTAGCTCCGGAGTCCATCCTCCATATCTCCTCGTTTATTGTCGTATGTGAAGCGTTCCTCCGTGTTACCCCTCACTCCGGATTATGGCTCAATACCTTCAAAGTGGAGCCGAAGATCATCGAGGGACGGAACGCAGAGTGCGGAGGTGCTGTTATAAGCAAAAATGCTGATTCTCCATGGCCCAAGGGTCTTTTCAAGAGGAGCTAGGCTTGTGGCAACGAGAGTGGTTTTATATCACCGCTCCCCGGAGTACCAAATGGGTGGCGCCTCCTGCCTTTCGCTCGGGTCCCCCACCACGGCTAGCATCATGGGTCAACAGAGGGTTAGATTGGGGTTTGCCCAAAGACGTGCCCTTGCTACATGGCCGAATTAAGGATCTCCTGGAAGGAGACCTCAGCCTGGTCAAGGTGATGCAGGTCATGCTGATTCGCCGAATATTGCCCGGCAAACGTCGCCCCCTTCGCCTGTGGGAGTTTAATCCAGAGGGGCCGCGAGCTCTCCAGAACTTTATGGGCGCAACGCCCGTGGAGATGTATAAACTGTTCTTTGGATCACAAGAGATGTGTCTGGATTCAACTGAGGACGCAGGCCTAAGCTGCAATCACCCAGATACTCAAGTAAGCAACCTTGTGCCCGGACCTTCTATGCATATAATTGTCATAAACTTGCCCCTAAAAGAGCCGTCCTTTTAAACAGGAGTGGATAGCGAAGGCAAAGCTGATCAGGTGTCCGGCTCCCCTTCCTGAAACCAGGCTGGATCCTGTGCTAGTCAGGATGCTGGAGATAATGCCTTTGGAGGGGGAGGACAAGGAAGCTATGGCCTCCTCGAAGGAGGCTGCTCCGAAGGGAGGAACCGACAATTCCTCTCCTAGGGGGAAGAAGAGAGCCGCCTCTGACGACCCGGAAACCATGGCCTTGAAGCGGGGGAGAAAATCCTCGTTAGAGGGTCCGACGCCGGGGAGTTCGTCGGCCGGACTATGCCCTCAAGCGGATCAGCCCTCCAGCGAGCCGTAAGTAGAGAAAGATTTTCCTTTTGAGGGATGAGGGAAATCCTTAATTTATATCTGGGAAGATTAACCGAACCTTTACCTTGTAGCTCGGACCTTAGCCCTTCTCAGCAGAGCTCGTCTTCGGGGGATCTCCTTCCGAAGATGATGGAGAGCGGGACGCCTCCCCTTGCTGTGCCGCCTAGCGAGGCGGGCAACCCTGAGGTGTCGCCGCGGAGGGTTTCTCCGAATCCGTCAAGGGCGGAAGGTAGATATGCGACCACCCGAGGTTCTCCGCGTCCGGCCTTCAAAAGAGGTCATGGGACGAGCCCGGCACCGTCTGGTGCTCGGCCGGAGGAGCTAAAGATTCTGCTGGGGCGAGCTTCTATCTCAGAGGAGCACCGTGCATTGATGGGCATGGTGATTGAAAGGATTTCATCCATAGAGAGCGAATTGCATGGGGCCGTCAAAAGTTTACTGACGGGTTTCGAGGTACATTAGATAATGTATACTTTTGTAAGTTGTGCATGAGAAGATGCACCCTGTGTAGATAGTAGCCCCTGAGACTCTGCGCGTCGTCAAGAAATGATGGCACGCAGAGGATCATAATCCTAGGTCTAAGATGTCGCCTTTGAATGTAGGCGGCAGGGTGTCCGGAATCGAGCTGAACTGACGATTTTGTCGAACTAAAGCGGCAACTGGACATGGCAGATGCCGACATCACGCTTGTCAACAAGCGGCTTGATGAGGGTCAGGGTATGTAATTCCTCAGGCTGCATCAGGTAGGAACAGTTTTATGCCTGTGTCTTACGATGTGTGTGCTTGACGCAGATGGTGCGGTCGCCGTGGAGAGTCTTAGGGTAGAACTTGCCCGAGCTAAAGAACAAGCCAGAGAAAGTGATGCGGCTGCCAAGAAAGCCCTTGAAGAGCTGAGAGCCGAACAGGCTGCTCATTGCCGAAGCAAGGAAGAGATGGCCGAGATGGCCGAAAAGTTAAAAAGTGCCGCAGACCGTTGCAGACTTCTTGAGAAAGAAGACCAGGCGAAACAGACGGTCTTAGAGAAGGCCGTTGCCAATGCCAAGGACGTGCGCTCTGTGATGAGAGCTGCGAAGGAGGAGCTGCGTTAGGCCGAACAGATTGCGGCTGGAAAGCCCTTCATGCTGTGAAGGAAATTTTGCGATCCGAAGTTTGCTCCGTTGGATCGGATGTGGAGTGTGGAGGATACCTATCTGTATTTGGCAGCGAGTGCTGCTGATGCGACCGAACACTTTCGAGATCAGAAAGATCGCGAAGTGGAAAAGCTTTTCTGGTCGCAGTTTCACAATCCAGAGCGTCCACTGGCAGTGGACAATCGTTTGGCTCAATGGGCCGAACTGAATAGGTTGTCCGGACTCGCCATGAAGTACGTCATGGGTCATCTGTGGCCGGGGAGATTGAGCTGAAGAGTTATTTTAGCTTGGTGCAGCAATTCCTTGACGCGGTGTCGCGTATAAATGCAATGAAGAGGTCAGCTTGCATAGAGGGCGCAAGGATGGCTCTTGCCCGTGTTAAGACATACTGGGTAGAGATGGAGATCACCGTTGTTGCGTCCCGCGATTCGGACAAAAGCCGAGTACCCTCCGAGCACTATTTTCCGGAAGTCCTTGAAGGCGCTCGTGTAATAGAGACGCAGTGCTCGAAAGATGCTATGTTATGATAGCATATGTAATTATAAAGTAATATTTTGATAAACTGTAGTGGCCTTTTTATACTTGTGCCTTCAAGTATTGGGAACACCTCCTGTGCGGCCGTTTTAATATATATATAGAATCTGAAAGATGGCAGTCGTTGGCTTCAGCCCCCACACACATAGTGCGGGGGTGCTCGCAGAAGACACATTTTCACACTTAACCCAACGTCTTGGTCCTACAAAGGAGGTGATAGCGCAGCGGGCCAGGCAACCGGACTATAATGCTTTAACACTTTCACTTAGCCATAGGAGCTTTACAATGAGACTATTTAAGTAGCTCCTTGGTGGCGACTGCGCTCATCCGAGTTCGGGGCGCGTATGTGCCTGACCGGGAAGCGGCCCTTCGTTAAAGCAGAGGAATCCGATAGATTCCGATAGGTCATCGAGTGGCTGACCAGTCTCACGCTACATCATGACAGTCAGTTTTCGGCTTTCTCTACTTAGGTGCTCGCCCGGCCGAACCGGGGCACAAACGCAGTAGTTCTCCTGGTGCTACCTTAGCCGATAGAGCGGAACGTAAGGTAGCCGAACTCAGGAGCCGGGCAACCCAACATTTGACCAAAGACATGATTCGGAGCTGATGCATATAATGCCAAAACTCGCGACGCCGAACAGTCCCTAAGGTGTTCGGTCTTTATGAGTGCGGGCAAAACAACACTCTTTATTATAAAAAGCCCCTAGTGTCCAGGTACGTGCAAAAATTCTGACGTGGCCACATGCCAAGACGCCAGCCTCCTCTCCTTGGTTATATCAGAAAAAACCAGGGGATGTGTAGCAACAAGAGACAGTAAAAAAGGTTTACGCAGGGTCTTAATCTAAAAAGAATCCTTTAGGACGGGTCCCTACTGCACGTCTGCGCCTGTGTCTCCGTTGTGCCGTATCCTGGACGGGCGCCGCACGATGTTCATCTGTAAAAGATAGGAACTGAGTTGAAAATGGGTCGTGCCGAAAAAGTTTAAAATAAAGAGGTATAAAGTAAAATATATAAGATTGAGCTTTATTGTCTCTTATTGTATATGCGTGGAGCCCCTAGTGTGGGGGGTATATGGCCACTAAGCCTGCGTCAATGATGCTTTTGCACCGAACTCGTCTATCCGCGTTCGTGGTCTTTAATGACCTATTTTGAAGTATTTTGGCCGGTGAGGCCATTTTGCTGTGGGGCTGTCAAAGCGGCCGCGCAATCCTCCGCTTGGGGAGGCGCACTTTAGTGCTTCCCCTTCAAAGAGATGATGCCTCGTGGACCGGGCATCTTAAGCGTAAGAGATGCATAAGGCGGTATTGCGTTAAAGCGAGCGAAAGCTTCGCGTCCCAGTAGTGCTTGATAGCGACTTGAGAACGGCACTATATGGAAGGTCAGCTTTTCGCGGCGGAAGTTATCGGCAGAGCCGAATATGACTTCGAGCCGGAGAAAACCCATATAATGGGTGTCCGGACCAGGTATTACCCCTTGAAAGGAGGTTTTGCTGCGGCAGATTCTTGCTGGGTTTATCCCCGTGTGCTGGATTGTATCCTGATATATCAGGTTTAGTCCACTGCCGCCGTCCATAAGGACATTTGAAAACTGGAGTCCGCCAATTATTGGATCGAGTATCAAGGCAGTCCATCCTGCATTCTTGATATTTCTAGAATAATCTAGCTGATCGAAGATGATCGGTTTTGACAACCAGTGGCAGGACCCTTTGGGGATGGGTCGTGTGGTGCGTACCTTTGCGGGCGCCACACGTTTTGTTGTGTGAAGTAAGTTCACTGTTTTTACTTCTCGTGGGAAGTTCTTTTGTTTCCTGGTGCTCTGCTTTTGGGGTTCATCCTTGTCTTCGCTTGGTGTGTCGAGCCCCTTGTGTTCGGCATTGAGTCTGCCGGATTGTTTGAAAACCCAACAGTCTCTGTGGGTATGGTTAGCAGGCTTCCCGGGAGTACTGTGGATCTGACATATCCTGTCCAGGATTTTATTCAGGTTGGATGGATCGTCCCTGTTATCCTGGGGGGCGATTTTGCCTGATTTTGTCGTGAGCCTTTGAATCCGGCATTGACTGCCGTGCTCTTCGGACTTTTGTCCTTAGTCCAGCGACGGTCCTTGTTGCGTCGCGGTTTTCCGTTACCATCCCTAGTTTCGGATGTACTTGGGTCGCTGGGGCTGCACCTTGCCAACCAGCTGTCCTCCCCTGCACAAAAGCGGGTCATGAGGCTTGTTAGTGCGGCCATTGTTCTTGGCTTTTCTTGGCCGAGGTGTCTGGCGAGCCATTCGTCTCGGACGTTATGCCTGAAAGTTGCTACGGCTTCGGTGTCCGGACAGTTGACTATCTGATTCTTTTTAGTGAGGAATCTATTCCAGAACTACCGAGATGATTCTCCGGGTTGTTGAGTTATGTGACTAAGATCGTCTGCATCCGGAGGGCGGACATAGGTCCCTTGAAAATTTGCTCGGAAAGCATCCTCAAGCTCTTCCCAGCTTCCAATTGAGTTTTCGGGAAGGCTTTTAAGCCAATGCCGGGCTGGCCCTTTAAGCTTAAGGGGTAAATATTTTATGGCATGGAGATCATCTCCTCTAGCCATGTGTATGTGGAGGATATAATCCTCGATCCAGACTCCAGGGTCTGTTGTTCCATCATATGCCTCTATGTTTACGGGTTTGAATCCCTCTGGAAATTCATAGTCCAGGACCTCACCGGTGAAACATAGGGGGTGTGCAGCGCCCCTGTATTTGGGTGTGCCAGATTCTGATGATGGCTTCATAGCATTGCTTACGAGAGCTTGCTTTCTTGGCCCATAAATGGACCTAACTAGGCCATGGTGCGAATCCTTAAGTGGGTCGCATGCCGATTTGAGTGCGGCGCCGCTTGCCGCTTTATGGGGTCGTCTATCCGACCGTGTGGCTTTCTCATTTTTTGAATGCGAGGGCTCTAGGGCCTCTTCTCGAATTCAGGCAATAGCTTTCTCTTCGGATAGCTTTTAGTGCGGCGACTGTCGCCATATTTATCTGCGGTATTGATTACTTTGCTCCATCTAATCCGGAGTGCATCTTCCGCTGTTTTTAGCTTCCGCTTCTGCTTTTTTAGGCTGCGTGCAGTTGCCACGAGCCTCTCATGGAGATTCTTCTGCTCCATAGGTTTATCCGGCGTGAGGTTGTCCGGAATGCCGTTTTCGCGGGAGGAGGGATGTTAGGTTTCTCTATCCATGTTGCCCTGTTCGGACGGTTGCTCTAAGGCCTGCTCGTCGTCTACTGGCTCGTCCTGCTCTATGGCTGGGTTTTTGTCGAGGCGGGGCTTGGGTCGGCGTTTACGCCGACGCTTTGATTGCTTTTCGGGGGGCCGATCTCCCGTCCCTTCCCCTTTTTCCTCGTTGTCGCTTCCTTTAGGGGTATCCACCATGTGCACATCATGAGATGGGGTGGCTGTCCAATGCCCTATGGGCGTTGGTTCGTCGGTATCTCCTGCATCGTCATCCATGCTGTCGATGTCTCCGGAGTCGAAGTTGAGCACGTCGTTTAAATTGTCGACAGTGGCTACCAAGTGGGTGGTGGGTGGGCTTTGAGTTTCTTCATCATCCGTATCCCATCCTCGCTGACCGTAATTCGGCCAGGGCTCTCCTGATAAAGAGAGAGACTTAAGAGAATTCAGGATGTCGCCAAAAGGCGAGTGCCGAAAGATGTCTGCGGCGGTGAACTCCATTATCGGCGCCCAATCGGATTCGATTGGCAGGGGCACGGGGGGTTCAGAGTCCGGGGAGGAGTCCGGATCCTCGGAGTCATGGGTCATGCAGAGTGTGGGGCTAGCGTTCGGCTCGATCGCCTTTGAGATCGCAGCCCCCGAGGTGACGTCCAACCGCTTGTCCTCGATTGGCGCAATAGGCTCCGAGTTAGGGGTCGGAACCGATGCGTGTGCGGCCTCCAGGACACTGTTCGTAGGCAGAGCTCTATCATGCCCCTCGAGATAGTGCGGCGCGCTTGGCCGTGGCTCGAACCCGTCGAAGATCAAGTCTCCGCGGATGTCAGTCGTGTAGTTTAAGTTTCCAAAGCTGACTTGATGGCCAGGGGCGTAGCTTTCGATCTGCTCTAGGTGGCCGAGCGAATTGGCCCGCAGAGCGAAGCCGCCGAAGACGAAGATCTGTCCGGGGAGAAAAGTCTCACCCTGGACCACATCGTTGTTGATGATCAAAGGAGCCATCGGGCCTAAAGGCGACGACACAGAGGAACTCTCAATGAAAGCACCAATGTCGGTGTCAAAACCGGCGGATCTCAGGTAGTGGGTCCCGAACTGTGCGTCGAGGCCGGATGGTAACAGGAGGCAGGGAACACGATGTTTTACCCAGGTTCGAGCCCTCTCGATGGAGGTAAAACCCTACGTCCTACTTGATTAATATTGATGATATAGGTAGTACAAGAGTAGATCTACCACGAGATCAAGGAGGCTAAACCCTAGAGGCTAGCCTATGGTATGATTGTTGTATATGGAGTTGATTGTGTTTATGTCCTACGGACTACAACCCTCCGGTTTATATAGACACCGGATAGGGTTAGGGTTACATAGAGTCGGTTACAATGGTAGGAGATCTTGAATATCCGCATCGCCAAGCTTGCCTTCCACGCCAAGGAAAGTCCCATCCGGACACGGGACGAAGTCTTCAATCTTGTATCTTCGTAGTCCTAGAGTCCGGCTGAAGGTATAGTCCGGCTACCCGAACACCCCCTAATCCAGGACTCCCTCATTGGCCATGTTGGAATGGCCTCTCCTAGTAGTCTTTAGGGATTTTCCTCCGCGAGATGCTGAATGGATCCAAGATCCGATCTCTTTAAATAGGCGCTCTTCCTGGCCCAAACTGGGTGTTATTTTCAAAAATACCCTGACCCCCCGCATTCGCTCGACACGCGGAGGACGAGGTTATTAAACGTGCAAAAGTCGAGGGGAGACATTGAATCTAGCTACGGTCGAATACACTACTTGGAAATCATTAAAGGAGGAACCCGCCTTGCAATACCGAAGACAATTTGTGTGTCGGACACCTCGCTATTGAAGACTGGTTCGGGGGCTACTGAGGGAGTCCTGGACAAAGGGGTCCTCGGGCGTCCAGCCTGTTATCTGCGGGCCGGACTGGTGGGCTGTGAAGACACGAACGCCGAAGACTGTACCCATGTCCGGATTGGACTCTCCTTCGCGTGGAAGACAAGCTTGGCGACCTACTATGAAGATTCCTTCTTATGTAACAGACTCTATGTAACCCTAGATCCCTTTAGTGTCTATATAAACTGGAGGGCATAGTCCAGATAGAATATACTCATTACCATAGCCATATAGGCTAGACTTCTAGGGTTTAGCCATTACAATCTTTTTGTAGATCAACTCTTGTAATACTCATATTCATCAAGATCAATCAAGCAGGAAGTAGGGTATTACCTCCATAAAGAGGGCCCGAACCTGGGTAAACATCGTGTCCCCTGTCTCCTGTAACCATCGATCCTAGACGCACAGTTCGGGACCCCCTACCCGAGATCCGCCGGTTTTGACACCGACAGTGGCCTACCCCCTCTCTCGGTGTTAGTCAACTTTCTAGACCGGCACCGAGAGAGAACTTTAAAGAGTGTAAAGTAATAAACATGAGAAGAAGGAGTTGTTGACCATGGCCTACCCCCTCTCTCGGTGCCGGTCAACTTCCTAGACCGCAGGGGCCACCAGATAGCCCATGCATATACATGTGATGGCCTCCTTTGAGAGCACAAGAAGTTTCAAGGCCAACGGACCAACAAGACCCGCACTTCCTGCACAAACCAGACACATTCCCTCTCGATACCCATAGAATATCTCGAAGAGTGGTCCTAGACTTGTTCTACCATCCCACAATGACATGCAGTAACATGGAGAAGTAGTTATTCACCGTGGTCTACAGCCTCTCGGTGCCGAACAACGCCCTAGACCGCCGGGGCCACCGGATGGGTGCTCGATAATGAGACCGCCTGAGGGGGGGAGGGCACCCCTACATGCATGTGGCCCATGCATATGCATGCAAGGGTGGTGTGCTATTTGAATAAGCAACACACGTCCTTGACATGGCACGTGCCTCACAAACCACACACACAGGGCGGGAACGTCGAGGACCGGCTACGTTCGTCCGCGAGACAGAGTCTTCAGTGGGTGATCCCGTGACAGAGCGGGCCTAGACTTGGGCTGTCATCTCACGATGACATGCACTAACACGAAGAAGCAGTTATTCACCGTGGACTACACCCTCTTGGTGCCGATCAACTCCCTAGACCGCCGGGGCCACCGGATGGGTGCTCAATATAGAGATCGCCTGAGGGAGAGGGCACCCCTACATGCATGTGGCCCATGCATATGCATGTAGGGGTGATGTGCTATTTGAATAAGCAACACACGTGCTTGACATGGCACGTGCCTCACAAACCACACACACGGGCGGGAATGTCGAGGACCGGCTGCGTTCGTCCCCGAGACAGAGTCTTCGGTGAGTTATCCCGTGACAGAACGGGCCTAGACTTAGTCTGTCATCTCGGGATGACATCCACAGACAAGAAGAAGCAGTTATTCCCCGTGGCCCACCCCCTCTAGGTGCCGAATTAATGCCCTAGACTATTGGGGCCACCGGAGGGGTGTCGGTCTCTAGAACTGGGTGAGGCCCATATGAAAAAGAAAACACAAGATGGTAATTATTATGTGCTAAGGTTGTTTGCCCAGCATGGAAGAAAACAAAAAAAGTATAATACATATTATCGGGAATGCACAAGAAGGAAAGAGATCTAGGTTAGATTCTTTACCGAGAGTTCCTCCCGAAAAAGTGGCCATTACCGAGAGCCGATAATCGACCCTCGGGAACCACTTCTCTAACAAGAGTCCTCTCGGCATAATTGCAACAGCCAAGTGCCTTTAGCTCCCAGCGCATGCCTCTTTGCCGAGTTCCACCCTCGGTAAAGTTTTGTTCCCAGTTCTGTTCATACTGTTTTTTGCTCGAGTCGGTGCAGCAAAATAATTTATACAATACTCAAACTTGCATTTGAAGTCACAGAGGTTAACAACAAACTCACATAAGCATTAATCCATAAATAGTTCACACAAGCTTCATTTCAAATCACAAAGTAGCTCTTTAGTACAAGTGCCTACTTACTAAGTAAACAACAAAGTGGTCTACATGCATGGACCATATGATAAAAAGAAACACCACAATTATGACAAATTGAAAGATAATTATGAAGTTCTTCAATCCACTGAACTAGCTAAGTCGTGTCTGGCTTGCACCATTGCGTAATTCAGTTTTTCTCTTTTGCTTAAGCAAATACTGATTGTAATGATACTCTGTCGTCTCTCTTTTGTTGAATGAGTCGTGGGAGTTGCCTTCATAACGAAGTATTTGTTCATTGCATTCTGACCATGAATCATAGACTCCTGGACATCGTCCTCTATACACCATATACCACTTCGTATACAAAAGAACAAGAAATAATGCACATCGTACATAATCAACATAAGCATTCATCACTCATACAATCAAAAGCATCGCAAGTGGCCATCCAAGTCCATATCAGCAGATACATAACTATACCACCAAATCAACGTCAAACTATCTAGGTGACTACTCCGAGGTGTAGTTGGTGAAACTAGTGATCGTCGAGTCAAAGCACGTGGGGGCATCCCCCACAGTGGAGGACCAAGCGTCGTCGGGAATGATGGTCGGTGGACTCAATGGCTCCTTACGTGGTGGAGCCTTGCCCTCCTTAGCTGGCGGAATCTTCTTGGCCACATCCACAAAAAACTTCATTAGGATCAGCTGTGGGTTCTTCTCAAGGAGTTCCTCCAAGAGGTCCTTGGCGCTATTCTTCGTGTCCGTGGAGTCGACCCTAATGGAAGCTTCGCCGTTGGAGGAAGCCATAGCCAAAAAATCGATAGATGCTAACACTTTTCATCACACAATGGAAAATAACATAAGAATCAAACAAGAAAGATATAACATGAAGAGCTCACGTAGATCGACCGCCATCATCAAAAGTCGATTTTCTTCCTCCAAGAACAACTCTCAACGACACTCTGTCACGTATATACGGTGGACACTCTCGCTGGTGGTGGTATATATGGTGGACACTCTCTCACGGGTATTTCAACTTTCGGTGATGGTTGAGCTGGGTGAGCCCCTCGTGCGTTATCAAGATATAACATGAGGAGCTCACACAGATCAACCGTCATCGCTCAAAAGTTGATTTCTCTTCCTCCAAGAACAACTCTCATCAACACTCTCTCACGTATATACAGTGGACACTCTCGCTGGTGGTGGTATATATGGTGGACATTCTCTCACGGGTATTTCAATTTTCGGTGATGGTTGAGCCGGGTGAGACCCTCGTGCGTTATCAAGATATAACATGAGGAGCTCACACAAATCAACCGTCATCGCTCAAAAGTTGATTTTTCTTCCTCCAAGAGCAACTCTGATCAACACTCTCTCACGTATCTCATCGGCCACATCCACACATAGCATCCATGCATACAACATTATCAACAATTATCTACATTTTTTTTGATAAAGAAAAAATGTATCTCCATGGCATCCATCCATCTATCAATCCATCCATCTATCTATGCATCCATCTATCAATCAATCTATCTATGCATCCAGCTATCAGTCCATCTATCTATGCAGACATAGAGAGGAGGAGGGGGGCTCACCGGAGGGAGGAGCTTGGTGTGGTGTGGGGGACGCGGTGGAGGGGGCGCTAGTCGGTGGAGGGGCGCCGGTCGGTGGGGAGCAGAGGAGAGGAGAGGAGTGGAGGGGCATCGGTGGGTGGGGAGCAGAGAGAAGAAACAACAGGGGGAATATGCTTAAGTAGTCGACATCACCTTTACCGAGTGCTTGTCGGTGTGGCTCTCGGAAAAGAAAGCAACTCTAGATCTAGCTTACAATTTTACCAAGAGTAACTCTCAGAAAATATGTCCCCCTAGATCTAGGTTAGATGCGTTACCAATAGTCCCTCTCGGAAAAGGTGACCGTTACCGAGAGCCGATAGTCGACCCTCGGTAACCACTGCTCTAATTTTTTTCCTTCTCTTTTTGTTTTTGTTTGGCACTATCTTTTTTGTATTATATATATATATATGCTTTTTGGGTTAGATTTGTTCAAAACTCAACTTTAAAGAGTATAAAGTAAAAAACATGAGAAGAAGCAGTTGTTGACCGTGGCCGACCCCATCTCTCGGTGCCGGTCAACATCCTAGACCGGCACAGAAAGAGAACTTTAAAGAGTGTAAAGTAAAAAACATGAGAAGAGGCAGTTGTTGACCGTGGCCTACCCCCTCTCTCGGTGCCGGCCAACTTCCTCGAACGGCACCGAGAGAGAAGTTTAAAGAGTGTAATGTGAAAAACATGAGAAAAAGCAGTTGTTGACAGTGGCCTACCCCCTCTCTCGGTGTCGGTCACCTTTCTAGACCGGCACCGAGAAAGAACTATAAAGAGTGTAAAGTAATAAACATGAGAAGAAGCAGTTGTTGACCCTGGCCTAACCCCTCTCGGTGCCAGTCAAATTCCTAGACTGCAGGGGCCACTAGATAGCCCATGCATATACATGCGATGGCCTCCTTTGAGATCATAAGAAGTTTCGAGGCCAACGGAGCAACAGGACCCGGACTTCCTACACAAACCAGACACATTCCCTCTCGATACCCATAGACTATCTCGAAGAATGGGCCTAGACTTGGTCTGTCATCTCGCAATGACATGCACTAACACGAAGAAGTAGTTATTCACCATGGACTACACCCTCTCGGTGCCGAACAACGCCCAAAACCGCTGGGGCCACCGGATAGGTGCTCGATATAGAGACCGCCCGAGGGGGGAGGGCACCCCTACATGCGTGTGGCCTATGCATATGCATGCATGCATGGTGTGCTATTTGAATAAGCAACACACGTCCTTGATGTGGCACGTGCCTCACAAACCACACACACGTGCGGGAACATCGAGGACCGGTTGCATTCGTCCCGAGATAGAGTCTTCGTTGGGTGATCCCGTGACAGAACAAGCCTAGACTAGGTCTATCATCTCACGATGACATGCACTAAGATGGAGAAGCAGTTATTCACCGTGTACTACACCGCAGACTAAGGCATAGCCTAGTGGTGGGAAGGGGCTGATGCCTTCTAACCCACCCAGGTTCAAGGCATGGTACTTACAATTTGAGTTTGCTGCACCAATTATATACTGTAGGGGGTACCCTTATAGTCTGCCTGTCAAAAAAACTGTGGACTACACACTCTCGGTGGCGGTCAACTTTCTAGACCGGCACCGCGAGAGAACTTTAAAGAGAGTAAAGTAATAAACATGAGAAGAAGCAGTTGTTGACCATGGCCTACCACCTCTCTCGGTGTCTGTCAAGTTCCTAGACCGCAGGGGGCACCGGATAGCCCATGCATATACATGCGATGGCCTCCTTTGAGAGAACAAGAGGTTTCGAGGCCAACTGAGCAACATGACCTGCGCTTCCTGCACAAACCGGACACATTCCCTCTCGATACCCATAGATTATCTCGAAGAATGGGCCTAGACTTGGTCTGTCATCTCGCGATGACATGCACTAATATAACACGGAGAAGCAATTATTCACCATGGACTACACCCTCTAGGGGTCGAACAACGCCATAGACCTCCGGGGTCACCGGATGGGTGCTCAATATAGAGACCGTCTGAGGGGGGAGGGCTCCCCTACATGCGTGTCTCCCATGCATATGCATGCAGGGGTGGTGTGCTATTTGAATAAGCAAGGCACGTCCTTCGTGTGGCACGTGCCTCACAAACCACACACACGGGGCGGGAACTTTGAGGACTGGCTGCGTTCGTCCGCGAGACAGAGTCTTTGGTGGGTGATCACGTGACAGAACGGGCCTAGACTTGGTCTATCATCTCACGATGACATGCACTAACACGAAGAAGTAGTTATTCACCGTGGCCTACACCCTCTCGGTGCCGAACAACGCCATAGACCGCCGGGGCCACCGGATGGGTGCTGGATCTAGAGACCGCCCGAGGGGGGGGGATGGCACCCCTATATGCGTGTGTCCGATGCATATGCATGCAGGGGTGGTGTGGTATTTGAATAAGCAATGCACGTCCTTGACGTGGCACGTGCCTCACAAAACCACACACACGTGCGGGAACGTCGAGGACCGGATGCGTTCGTCCCCGAGACAAAGTCTTTGGTGGGTGATCCCATGACAGAACGAGCCTAGACTTGGTCTGCCATCTCGCGATGACATGCACTAATACGAAGAAGGAGTTATTCCTCGTGGCCAACCCCCTCTAGGTGCCGAACAATGCCCTAGACCGTTGGGGCCACCAGAGAGGTGCCGGTCTCTAGAACCGGGCGAGGCCCATATGAAAAAGAAAACACAAGACGGTAATCAATATGTTTTAAGGTTGTTTTCCAAGCATGGAAGAAAACAAATAAAAAAGTATAATACATATTATCGAGAATGCACAAGAAGGAAAGAGATCTAGGTGAGATTCTTTACGGAGAGTCCCTCTCGGAAAAAGTGGCCATTACCGAGAGCCGATAATCGATCCTCGGTAACCACTGCTCTGATTTTTTTCCTTCTCTTTTTGTTTTTGTTTGGCACTATCTTTTTTGCATCTCATATTTCATATGTTTTTACGACCAAAGTTGAAAATTCCATGACTTTTGATGAATTTTTTGGACAAAAGACTTTTGATGCACTCATATATATATATATATATATATATATATATATATATATATGTATATGATTTTGGGATAGATTTGTTAAAAACACAACTTTAAAGAGTGCAAAGTAAAGAAACATGAGAAGAAGCAGTTGCTGACCGTGGCCTACCCCCTCTCTCGGTGCCGGTCAACTTCCTAGACCGGCATAGAGAGAGAACTTTAAAGAGTGTAAAGTAAAAAACATGAGAAGACGCAATTGTTGACCGTGGCCTACCCCCTCTCTCGGTGCTGGCCAACTTCCTAGAACGGCACCGAGAGAGTACTTTAAAGAGTGTAATGTAAAAAACATGTGAAGAAGCAGTTGTTGACAGTGGCCTACCCCCTCTCTCGGTGTCGGTCAACTTTATAGACCGACACCGAGCGAAAACTTTAAAGAGTGTAAAGTAACAAACATGAGAAGAAGCAGTTGTTGATCGTGGCCTACCCCCTCTCGGTGCCGGTCAACTTCCTAGATTGCAGGGGCCACCGGATAGCCCATGCATATACATGTCATGGCCTCCTTTGAGAGCACAAGAAGTTTCGAGGCCAACGGAGCAACATGACCCGCATTTCCAACGGACACATTCCCTCTTGATACCCATAGACTATGTCAAAGAACGGGCCTTGACTTGGTCTGTCATCTCGCAATGACATGCACTAACACAGAGAAGCAGTTATTCACCGTGGACTACACCCTCTCGGTGCCGAATAACGCCCTAGACCGCTGGGGCCACCGGATGGTTGCTCGATATAGAGACCGCCCGAGGGGGGGCACCCCTACATGCGTTTGGCCCATGCATATGCATGCAGGTGTCATGTGCTATTTGAATAAGCAACGCACGTCCTAGATGTGGCACGTGCCTCACAAACCACACACATGTGCGGGAACGTTGAGGACCGGCTGTGTTCGTCCCCGAGACAGATTCTTCGGTGGGTGATCCCGTGACAGAACAAGCCAGGACTAGGTCTTTCATCTCGCGATGACATGCACTAAGACGGAGAAGCAGTTATTCACCATGGACTACACCACAGACTAAGGCATAGCCTAGTGGTGGGAAGGGGCTGATGCCTTCCCACCCACCTAGGTTCAAGGCATGGTAGTTGCAATTTGAGTTTGCTGCACCAATTATATACTGTAGGGGGTTCCCTTACAGTCTTTCTGTCAAAACAATCGTGGACTAAACCCTCTCGGTGGCGGTCAACTTTCTAGACCGGCACCGAGAGAGAACTTTAAAGAGAGTAAAGTAATAAACATGAGAAGAAGCAGTTGTTGACCATGGCCTACCCCCTCTCTCGGTGCCGGTCAACTTCCTAGACTGCAGGGGCCACCGTATAGCCCATGCATATACATGCGATGGCCTCCTTTGAGAGCACAAGATGTTTCAAGGCCAACGGAGAAACAGGACCCGCACTTCCTACAAAAAACCAAACACATTCCCTCTCGATACCCATAGACTATATGCACTAACACGGAGAAGTAGTTATTCACCATGGACTACACCCTCTCGGTGCCAATCAACGCCCTAGACCGCCGGGGCCACCGGATGGGTGCTCGATATAGAGACCGCCTGAGGGGGGAGGGCACCCCTACATGCGTGTGGCCCATGCATATGCATGCAGGGGTGGTGTGCTATTTGAATAAGCAACACACGTCCTTGACGTGGCACGTGCCTCACAAACCACACACATGGGCGGGAACGTCAAGGACCGGCTGCGTTCGTCCCCGAGACAGAGTCTTCGGTGGGTGATCCTGTGACAGAACGAGCCGAGACTTGCGATGACATGAACTAACACGGAGAAACAGTTTTTCACCGCGGACTACACCCTCTAGGTGCCGAACAACGCCCTAGACCATCGGGGCCACCGGAGGGGTGCCTGTCTCTAGAACCGGGCGAGGCCCATCTAAAAAAAATACAAGACGGTAATTATGATGTGCTAAGGTTGTTTGCCAAGCATGGAAGAAAACAACAAAAAAAGTATAATACATATTATCGAGAATGCACAAGAAGGAAAAAGATCTAGGTTAGATGCGTTGCCGAGAGTGGCTCTCGGAAAATGTGGCCATTGCCGAGTGCTGTTGGCCAACCCTCGGTAACCACTGTCGGTGCGGCTCTCGGAAAAGCCCCCGAGATCTAGGTTAAGACTTTTACCGAGTGTCGCTAAAAGTTTACTCTCGAAAATGTTTCCCGTGGGGACTTATGCAAAATTTTCTCCTCGCACGGGCTCACTCCTCTATTCTATCTATTTCTCTCGCCCCTGCCCCCTCTGTCTGCCACCGCCCCTCAGCGCCGCCGCCCCATCCAGCGAGCTCTGCCGCCGCCGGCGGCTCCTCCACCACCGCCACGGGGATTGCCTCCCGCGACCCCTCCACCTCCACCGAGCCCCCCACCGCCACCTCCACCGAGCTCGTCCACCGCCACCATCTCGGCCAAGCTTCATCGAGCACCACTGGCGTGACATCGCCTCCACTGAGCTCTACCACGTCCGACATCCACCTCCCCCCCCGCCCCCTGCCCCGTTGGTGAGCCCCTACTCAATCTTGTTTTTTGAAATAAAAGGGGTTTCCCCCCTCTCCATTACAACAAAAGGTGTATATATATGCATAGTGAATAATGTGTGTGAGTGTGTGCTTTGTATGTGTGTGTGTCAGTGAGTGATGTTGGTGTATGTGTGGGTGGATGTGCTGTTGACACTACTCATTCTTTCATGCAGGACATGCATCTATTTTGACAATATAGAGAGTGAATTCCGTTGCATGCTTCAAGGGTAATCTCTTCCCGTTCATGTGTAGGTTTTCATTATTTGTAGATCACCTAAATATTCGCGTAACCTAGGTGTCTCTCATTCAGAAGGGTTGTATCTATAAATATGCAAGTCTTTGCATATTTATAACCTCAACTCTTCCGAATTGTGCACGTTTTCCATGGACAACCCGAGGATGTGTAGGATGGTCGTTTTCATGATGTACTTAGATCCGAGATAGAATTTCGACAGTGTCTCCTTGTTGTTCTCTAGATACACATCCTCTTGTGTTATTGCTGAGACGTGTATTTGGAGAACAGCGGGGAGGTGCTGCTGAAATTTTGTCTTGGGTCGGAGTACGGCATGGAAGCGGACCCAGCCTACACATTCTCGTGTGGGATTAGGACCTATCTTTACCTATTACATAGCTCAGTGCATGTCGTAAAACTTGATGGAACCACTTGTTACATAAAAAAATTATGTGTGTGTTTCACTTTATATCAGAGGATGGAAGAACGTGAGTGGATGTACACCGGACATCCCAGCATGGAGGGTATGACCCCTGAGTGGAGGTCAAAGACCAATGAATTCCTGGAATTATTATTTGTTGGAGAAATGCCAGTTCATGGAATTTGGTTCCCATGCACAGAGTGTGATAAACGGACTGAAAGAGATAAGATTACTATAAGTAAACACTTAGGAAAATATGGGTTTACGCCAGGCTATTACCGGTGGATCTTTCACGGTGAGATAGAACAGTCTAGGGCAGAGGTGGTGCGACAACGCACCGGCGAATATGATACTCGGATTGAAAACCTGTTAGATGACATCCGCCGTGCGGATCCGCGGGAGGCCCCGAACTCCGAGGAGCCGCCGGAAAGCCCTGAAGAGTATCATGCAGCTTTGTTTGCGGCATAGAAACCCCTTCACGCCCAGACAGAGGTTACTCAACTAGATGGCATTGCATGTCTAATGGCCCTGAAGGCAAACCATAACATGAGCATAGTTTGCTTCAATGAGTTATTGTCAGTTATTGCTAGCCTGTTTCCTAAAGAAAATATATTGCCAAAGAACATGTACGAGTCGAACAAAATCCTCGGTTCACTTAAGATGCCGTATGAGCAAATAAATGCTTGTCCAAACGGATGCATGTTATTTAGAAATGAACATAAAGATACGAATTATTGTGTCAAGTGCAAATCCTCTATGTATATTGAGGTAATAGATGATGGTGGTAGCAAGAGGCAGCTCACAATTGCCGTCAATATCCTTCGATATCTTTCATTCATAGAAAGGATCCAGAGGCTTTATATGACTAAGGAAACTGCCCAATATATGAGATGGGCCACCGAAGGGAAGATGTACAATACAAAAATTATGCAACATCCACGAGATAGTGAAGCATGGAAGAAATTTGTTGAAATTCATAAGAAAACTGATGACTGGAAGAGTGTAGCTGTTGGGATAACAACTGACGGGTTCAATCCATATGGTTTGATGGCTGCCATATACTATTGTTCGCTAGTATATGTTATCCCCCTGAATCTGCCCCCTAGCGTTTGCACGCAACGACATCACATGTTCCTGACATTGATAATTCCAGATCCTAACTATCCCGGGAAGCATATGAGTATGTATATGGAGCCATTGGTGGACGACTTACTTGTTGCTTGGAACAATGGGGTCCATACATACGATGCCGTTTCAAAGAAGCACTTCATATGCATATTTGGTACCACACATCGCTACATGACCTACCGGCACGTGCGATATTTTGAGGTTGGTGTGTAAAGGGGAAGTGGCCTTTCCCAGTGTGTCGACAGCGTGTGACTTTCATTTGGCTGGCTAAGGGTCACAAGTATGTATGCTTTGACCAACATCGGCAGTTCCTTCATCTTAATCACCCATACAGACAAGACACTATGTACTTCCAAAAAGGTGTTATTGTTGATGACCCGTCACCACCTATTATGACCGGTGCCCAGCTTAAGGATGAGTTAGATGCTCTCGAGGAAAAGCTCGATGGGAAAGGTTTTGTGGGATATGAAGAGACACACCAGTGGATTCACATTCCAAGCTTATGGAGGATCCCTTACTTTAAAGATCCTCTACTTCCACACAACATTGATGTAATGCACACTGAATAGAATACTGCGGAGGCCTTACTCGGCACGCTCCTCGACACCAAGAAGTCAAAGGATAACGTTCAGGCTAGGATCGATCAAGCCAAGCTATGCAACATGCCAAAATTAAATTTGGTGCCTCGTGCAAAAGGTAATTCTTGGAAGAAGCCACCTGCCCCTTTCACCCCTTCAATGCCCCAAAGGAAGGAAATTCTCCAATGGCTTGTGAACAATTTGTACTTCCCTGATGGATATGCAGCTAATATCATGAGGGGGGTGAATATGGCTACAAAGCAAATAGGAGGCCTCAAGAGTCATGACTACCATGTATGGCTTGAGCGGATAATTCCTGTGATGATTCGAGGGTATGTCAGAGAGGATATTTGGCAAGCGCTTGCGGAGTTGAGCTACTTCTTCCGTCAGCTTTGTGCCAAAGAACTAGATTATTAAGTGGTTGAAAAGTTGGAGGAACAAGCACCTGAGTTGCTATGAAAGTTAGAGATGATATTTCCGCCAGGTGTCTTTAATCCAATGCAACCTATGACCTTACATCTTGCGTATGAGGCTAGAACGGGAGGACCTGTGCAGTTCCGACGGCAGTATGCACCTGAACGGGAGTTCAAGCATCTTCGTGGGAAATGTAAGAATAAAGCCTGCATTGAAGCCTCCATAGCCGAGGCATACCTGAACGAGGAGGTGGCCACAGCCACGACAAAGTACTATCATGAAAGTATTCAGACTAAGTTAAATCAAGCTCCTCGTTACAACGAAGAAGCCACCAGTAATGTTTCCGACCTTAGCCTCTTCGAAGGCCAAGGTGGCAAAGCAAGTGGATAAAAGCCCAAGAACTTTTCACCTACTGAGTGGTCAACTATTATGATCTATGTCTTGACCGACATGGAAGAAGTGCAACCGTACATAAAGTAAGTGTAGAACACCTTTATTGACAACTACTCACTAGTCTTGAGTTCTAACTTGAATTTTTCCCATTGCTAGGGAATTCCAGAACGAATTCTGGAATCTACCACGGCCCCCAAGCGACAAAGAATCAACAAACCTTCTTGAAGATACCAATGCTGATGGCGGTTTCATTTCCTGGTTCTCAAGAAAAGTAACTTTTCTAACTTTATGTTACTTCAAGTTGATCTTACTTGCCGGTAATGCTTCCACTAATGAACCAGACAATCTCCTATTAATCTTGTAGGCATATCAGGAGGTTGATATGGATGCCAAAGTGAGACAAGTAGCCAAAGGTTTTGAATACGAGACCAAGTCATTTAAGGCTTACGACAAGAATGGGTATCGCTTCCACACTGATAAACACACGTGTGAGAGGCCCAACCGAAGGTCAATAAATAGTGCGGTCTATTGTCTAGGGACAGATGGACGTCACTACTATCGAACCATCGAAGAAATTTATGAGCGGCAATATTGTGGTTTACAAGGAGTGAAGCCCATCGTATTCAGATGTAGCTGGCTCAATCCTGAGAAAGTGAGACGAACCCCTAGTGTTGGCTTGGTCAAAGTTGAAAGAGCATCAAAATATGCAGGAAATGATGTCTATATTAGGCACAATGATAACCCACAAGTATATAGGGATCGCAACAGTTTTTGAGGGTAGAGTATTCAACCCAAATTTATTGATTCGACACAAGGGGATCCAAAGAATATTCTCAAGTATTAGCAGTTGAGTTGTCAATTCAACCACACCTGGATAACTTAATATCTGCAGCAAAGTATTTAGTAGCAAAGTAGTATGGAAGTAACGGTAACGGTAGTAAAAGTAATATTTTAGGGTTTTGTAGTGATTGTAACAGTAGCAACGGAAAAATAAATAAGCGAAGAACAATATGTGAAAAGCACATAGGCATTGGATCAGTGATGGAGAATTATGCCGGATGCGGATCATCATGTAACGGTCATAACATAGGGTGACACAAAACTAGCTCCAATTCATCAATGTAATGTAGGCATGTATTCCTAATATAGTCATACGTGCTTATGGAGAAGAACTTGCAAGACATCTTTTGTCCTACCATCCCATGGCAGCGGGGTCCTAATGGAAACTAAGGGATATTAAGGCCTCCTTTTAATAGAGTACCGGACCAAAGCATTAACACATAGTGAATACATGAACTCCTCAATCTATGGTCATCACCGGGAGTTGTCCTGATTATTGTCACTTCGGGTTTGCCGGATCATAACACATAGTAGGTGACAATAGACCTGCAAGATAGGATCAAGAACTCACATATATTCATGGAAACATAATAGGTTCAGATCAGAAATCATGGCACCAGGGCCCTAGTAACAAGCATTAAGTATAGCAAAGTCATAGCAACATCAATCTCAGAACATAGTGGATACTAGGGATCAAACCCTAACAAAACCAACTCGATTACATGATAAATCTCATCCAACCCATCACCGTCCAACAAGCCTACGATGTAATTACTCACGCACGGCGGTGAGCATCATGAAATTGGTGATGGAGGATGGTTGATGATGACGATGGCGACGGATTCTCCTCTCTGGAGCCCTGAGCAGACTCCAGATCAGCCCTCCCGAGAGAGATTAGGGCTTGGCGGTGACTTCATATCATAAAACGTGATGAATCCTTCTATCTGATTTTTTTCCTCCCCGAACATGAATATATAGAGTTGGAGTTGAGGTCGGTGTAGCTCCAGGGGGCCCATGAGGCAGGTAGCGGCCAGGGGGGCAGGCGCGCCTCCCACCCTCGTGGACAGGGTGTTGGCCCCCTGGCCTTGATTCTTTCACCGGTATTTTTTATTAATTCCAAAATAATTCTCCGTTGATTTTTAGGTCATTCCGAGAACTTTTATTTCTGCACAAAAATAACACCATGGAAATTCTGCTGAAAACAGCGCCAGTCTGGGTTAGTTCCATTCAAATAATGCAAGTTAGAGTCCAAAAAAGGGCAAAAGTGTTTGGAAAAGTAGATACGACGGAGACGTATCAACTCCCCCAAGCTTAAACCTATGCTTGTCCTCAAGCAATTCAGTTGACAAACTGAAAGTGATAAAGAAAAACTTTTACAAACTCTGTTTGCTCTTGTTGTTGTAAATATGTAAAGCCAGCATTCAAGTTTTCAGCAAAGATTATGAACTAACCATATTCACAATAAAATTTAGGTCCCATGTTTACTCATGTCAATGGCATAATCAACTAGCGAGCAATAATAATAAACCTCGGATGACAAGACTTTCTTAAAATAATCATAATATGATATAACAAGATGGTATCTCGCTAGCCCTTTCTGAGACCTCAAAACATAAATGCTGAGCACCTTTATAGATCAAGGACCGACTAAACATTGTAATTTATGGTAAAAGAGATCCAATCATAGTCATACCCAATATAAATTAATAGTAATGGATGCAAATTTCAGCAGTGCTCTCCAGCTGGTGCTTTTTAAACAAGAGGGTGATGACTCAACACAAAAGTAAATAGATAAGCCCTTCGCAGAGGGAAACAGAGATTTGTAGAGGTGCCAGAGCTCGATTTTAAAGCAGAGATAAATAATATTTTGAGCGGCATACTTTCATTGTCAACATAACAACAGAGAGATGGCGATATCTTCCATGCTACACACATTATAGGCGGTTCCCAAACATAATGGTAAAGTTTATACTCCCCCTCCACCAACAAGCATCAATCCATGGCTTGCTCGAAACAATGAGTGCCTCCAACTAACAAGAGTCCCAGGGGAGTTTTGTTTGCAATTATTTGATTTGATTTGCATAAAGTATTGGACTGGGCATCCCGGTGACCAGCCATTTTCTCGTGAGTGAGGAGCGGAGTCCACTCCTCTTGAGAATAACCCACATAGCATGGAAGATACAGACAGACCTAGTTGATACATGAGCTATTCGAGCATACAAAACATAATTTTATTTGACGGTTTAGAGTTTGGAACATACAAATTTACTTGGAACGGCAGGTAGATACTGCATATATAGGAAGGTATGGTGGACTCATATGGAATAACTTTGGGGTTTAAGGGATTGGATTCACTAGTAGTATTCCCGCTTAGTACATGTGAAGGCTAGAAAAAGACTGGGAAGCGACCAACTAGAGAGCGACAATAGTCATGGACATGCATTAAAATTAATAAACATTGAGTGCAAGCATCAGTAGGATATAATCCACCATGAACATAAATATCGTGAAGGCTATGTTGATTTTGTTTCAACTACATGCGTGAACATGTGCCAAGTCCAGTTGCTTGAATCATTCAAAGAAGGATACCACCCTATCATACCACATCACAACCATTTTAATAGCATGTTGGCACGCAAGGTAAACCATTATAAACTCCTAGCTAATTAAGCATGGCATAAGCAACTATAATCTCTAATTGTCATTGCAAACATGTTTATTCAGAATAGGATGAATCAGGAATGATGAACTAATCATATTTACGAAAACAAGAGAGGTCGAGTTCATACCAGCTTCTCTCATCTCAATCAGTCCATCATATATCGTCATAATTGCCTTTCACTTGCACGACCAAATGATGTGAATAATAATAGTGCACGTGCATTGGACTAAGTTAGAATCTGCGGGCATTCAATGAACATGAGAAGACAAGGCAATATGAGCTCTTGGTTAAATCAACAATAATGCATATAAGAGCCACTTCAACATTTTCATCATGGTCCTCTCCTATTGACCCCCAAAGAAAAGAGAAGAAGTAAAAATATTTACACGAGAAAGCTCCTAACAAGCAAAAGAAGAACAGGAAATATTTTTGGGTTTTCTTTTTTACTTATTACTTCTACAAGCATGGAAAGTAAACTAGCTAAAAGCTACAACTAATTTTTTTTGTTTTTCTTAAGGTTTATTAAACACACAAGAAGAAAGCAAGAAAAGGAAAATAAACTAGCATGGATATTACAGTGAAAAAGTATGAGCACCGACAACTAGCATGAGTGTGTGAACATGAATGTAATATCGGTGAGAAATACATACTCCCACAAGCTTAGGATTTTGGCCTAAGTTGGTCTATGGCCACGGCTGGCCTGGCGGATATCCAAAGTTATAGTTGGGGTCGTACCGAGATGCAACGGCTATTGCATCGTGGGCTGCAGCTTGGAGGCGAGCTGTCTCAGTCCTCCTCTCGTACTCGTTCGCCTCTTCCCTGGTTATGACATATCTCCCCTTTGCCTGAAAGTCAAATAAAGTGGGAGCAGGGAGAGCGACGTGATAGGTGCGTCGTCTTTCAAAGATTAGTCGGTACTGGAGGAACTGATCGTTCCTCTCAACAAAATGATGACGAACCATAGCCTCATAATCTAAATAAACAGGAGGCACTCAATATCATACTCACGTATGGGTACACCAAGAAAATTAGCTAAACTGGTTGCATAAATTCCACCAAAGAAATCTCCATTAATTCTATTATTATGCAACCTACGTGCAACAATGGATCCCAAATTATAATGTTTATCTCCTAATACAGCACTCCTGAGAACACTGAGGTCAGGGACACACATGTGACATGCTTCATCCTTACCATTTATGCACCTACCTATGAAGAGAGCAAAATAATGTATAGCAGGAAAATGAATGCTCCCTATGGTAGCTTGTGTTATATCTCTGGACTACCCCACAATTATACTAGCAAGAAAATCTCTAAACTCATATTTGTGAGGCTCACTGGTGCTACCCCATTGTGGAAGTTTGGTAGCAGTATTAAAATCCTCTAAGTCCATAGTATAAGAATTTTCATAAAAATCAAATAGGATAGTTTGAGAATTGCGTGATGATGAAAATTCAAACCTTCTCACAGAGGAATCAGTGAGATAGTGGTACTGACGGCACTTATCTGCCTCGAAGCTCCCAAGATCAGCGTTACACACATATGCGTCAAATTTCTCCTTGATTCCTGCTCGAACCATAAAGTCCTCTAACAGCCATTCACAAGCCCGCACTTGAGCTTCCCTCGGTGGTTCATCGTCTGCATCGCGTATTCGAGCCTGGGTCCTTGCTTCCTTGAAGGACCACCTTGGTAAATTTTCCTAATCATATTTCTTCCTCTGAAAAATTTCTAAATTTTTTTAGTAACTTCAAATAAAATTGAACCAAACTCAACAAAATTGATAGCAACTACTCGTACAAGTGCCTAGAGGCCATATCACGCATTAGAACTACTTTTGACCACATAAATTTGACATGCAAGCTCAAGAACAGGGTCACCTAGGCAGCAAAAATTTGCAATGAATAAAGCACTAGAACAAAAACTAATTGGACCATTGGAGGAGTCACATACCAAAGAACAACCCCCCAAAACAGTTTTGTGAGAGGTGCTTTGAGCAAGGAGATCGAAAATGGCAGCAAAATGAGCTAGAACTCGTGCATGAGCTGGTTGGTGATTTTTTTGGGAGGAAGAATGAGTGTGTGGTGGCTGGAATAAGTGGAAGGGAGCCACCATGGGCCCATGAGGCGGGGGGCACCCCCAGGGGGTGGGCGCGCCCTGGACCCTCGTGGCCAGGTGCTAGCTCCCCCTGCTGTGTTCTCAGTGCCAGATATTCTCAAATATTCTAGAAAAAAATCATATTTCATTTTCGGGGCATTTGGAGAACTTTTATTTACGGGGTATTTTTTATTGCACGGATAATTCAGAAAATTGACAGAAAATACTATTTTACTTTATTCATTCTAAATAACAGAAAGTAAAAGGAGGGTACAGAAGGTTGTGCTTTCTAACTTCATCCATCTCATGCTCATCAAAAGGAATCCACTAACAAGGTTGATCAAGTCTTGTTAATAAACTCATTCCGAATAACATGGAACCGGAGAAATTTCGAATAACACTATGTTACCTCAACGGGGATATGCACATCCCCAACAATAAGAATATCATATTTCTTCTTGATAGTAGGAAGAGGAAATTGAAAGGGTGAATTCCATGCCACTCAAAACTTGTCTGTATCCGCATATGCCATCGAAAATTTCCCTCTGCCAAATATGCCACCGAAATTTTGCACTGCGTACATATATGCCACTACCGCTAGTTGACTGTTAGTTGACTGTGTAGAAGCTCTCACGTGATGTCAGTTTTTCCAGTAAAGACCATTGTACCCTTTGAGCCATATGTTAAAAAAATGAAACTAAGATAAAAAAAACTGGCCAGTTGCGCTCGACTTGCATCCATCCCCATCCGCACGACCTAGCGTTAGTTCCCTAGTCCACACGACCTGCATCTTAACCTAGCCGCCGCCGTCGACGAAAGCCGCCGCCGGTCCTATGCAGCCTCTCCGCCGCTGGTCCCCCACGCCCTCCCCCATCCCACATCCCCACCGGACCCGAGCAGCCGCAGGTGCCCGTCCCACCGGACACGAGCAGCAGCTGCCGCTCCCCGCCCCGGCAGTGGAGGGGCTGGTCTCTGCCGCGACCCCCTCCCCACGCGGTGCCAGCAGGATGGCGCCGCCGGCTGCCACATCTGCATCGATGGGAGCACCGCAGCAAGCACCCCCAAAGGCGGCGACGGATGGCAGATTGGTGGCGACGGGAGCACATCAAGTACTGTTGACAACCCAAATGGCGACGGATCCTCCTCCTTGGCTCCCAGCAGGGTATAATTCTTCTGCACATTGCTTGTTCCCGAAATTTTAAATTGGTAGCAATCGATTTAGTTCATTGCGGTCTGAATGGTGGTATCCTGTTCATTCACAGGATGGATGTAGCTTCATCATTTTTAATGAACATGAAAATTGTTGACTCTCATTTTAGAGAGGGCGTCAATGGCTATATGTTCAATATGGTCATTGACTCTGACATGACAAATTATAAAGACTTCGTTGCTGAAATTGAAGAGAAATATCCGTGGCGTATGAATGAAACAGTGACACTTCATTATTTTGAAGAGTCCAACGGAACAATCCATGAATTAAGTACTAACCATGACATGCTTGCTATGTTTGCTAAGTTTGGTAGTAAAAAAACAATTGAGATGAGGATTATAGTTCATAATGTCAATGCTAGACCTGATAAACCTGAATGGCCAATAGAAGAGAGTGTTGGAGTGGATGTCCCTTATGTTGGAACTGACTTAGCAAATCCATTTGAGGAAAATGAGCATGTTGGTGTAAACAAGGAAGACATGTACTCAGATGATAGTGACAATGAAGGTGATGCTAGTGATGTGCCTTGTAGAGATCCTAACTTTGTGCCCGACGGTAGGGAAAAATCTTCTGATGATGACATATTAGAGGATGAGGAGGATGAAATTAAAGATGATGAACCCGTTGACCTTCCAGATTTTTCATATGATAGGGAAAATCCACCAATGACAGAGGGCACAGTATATAGTGACATGCATGAGTTTAGAGTGGCAATAGCTCAACATGCAATTGCACGTGAATTCGATTTTCAAATTGACAAGACTGATCCTTCGAGATTCAGGGCCCATTGTTGTGATGAGAATTGAAAGTGGAGAATTCATGCCGCTAGGATGGATGAGGGTAGCATCAAGGTGGTGGTAAACAAACATGGTCACACATGCTCAAGCACAAGACAAGATGAAACATCCAAACATGCGAACCGGAATTGGGTGGCTGATAGAGTCAAAGTTTGGCTCCATGAAGATTCTAGTTTGGGACCCATTGCATTGCAGACCAAGATCAGTGAAAAGTACCATATGACCGTGCCCTACAAGAGGGTATACAATGGAAAGGAGCAAGCACTTGAGGAGTTATATGGGTCATGGGATCAAAGTTTTGACAAGTTGTATAGCTACAAGGTAGAAATTGATAAGTCTTGCCCTAGTAGCTCTTTTGTCATTGATCATGAAGTATCGCTTGGAGCGAGAAGGTTCACAAAGCTGTTCTTTGCATTAAAGCCATGCATAGATGGTTTTCTTGCAAGTAGTAGGCCATATTTGGCTATTGACAGTACTTTCTTGACAGGCAAATTCAAAGGTCAATTGGCAGCCGCAGTTGCTGTAGATGGCCACAATTGGATGTATCCTCTTGCTATTGGAGTAATCGACTCCGAGACAAAGGAAAACTGGGCTTGGTTCATGGATAGGCTTAGAGATTCTATTGGCACACTAGAATGTCTCACGATTTGCAATGATGCGGGAAAGGGTATTGATGGAGCTGTAGCTGACATATTCCCTATGGCTGAACATAGGGAGTGTATGTGGCACTTGGTAAAGAATTTTAAGAAGAAGTTTCAAGGCAAGGTATATGATGATCACCTTTGTCCAGCCGCATATGCATGGAATTCTTATCATTTTAACAAGCACATAACAGCTATTCAACAAGCAAGACCAAAAGCAATATCCTACTTGCAAAAGAATCACATAAGGTTTGGACCAGGAGCCAGTTCACGACACTCTCAAAGGTGGACTATGTGACCAATAATCTTGATGAATCCTTCAACAAATGGATCAAGCCTTACAAAGGAATGCATCTGCTAGAATTCATTGACAAGATGAGGCACGAGCAAATGATCATGTGGCATAAGAGAAGGAAGGTTTCTAGGAAATGGAAAGGCATAATTATGCCACACATTGTGAAACAATTTCATGAGAAGAGCAGAGGTTTGACATTTTAGGTAACAAGAACTAGTGACACTGAAGCTGAAGTGCAGTGCAAGGCTGAGACTGGTTATAAGCATGTTGTCAATCTCAACAAGTGGACTTGCACTTGTAGAGAGTGGCAGGTTTGTGGACAGCCTTGTGTGTGTGCTATTGCATTCATTGGGCATGTTCGAGGGTCTATAGAGGATTAAGTTGATGATTGTTATAGTGTGGAAAAGTTTAGGGCTGCATATGAGCATATCATTCCTGGATTGGTTGACAAGTCTCAATGGCCCAAAGGTGATCATGGCTTCTTCCTAGAACCACCTATACTAAAGAGCGTAGCGGGGAGACGCAGAAAGAATAGATACAAAGGATCCGAAGAAAGGTCAAAAGGAGCTCACAAATGCCCAATCTGTAAACGATATGGGCACCATTGGCATAGTTGTAGAGATGGTGATCCTGAACAAAAGGCAGCTATGCTTCTTGAAAGGTATTTACTTTTCCTGTATTTACTACATGTATTTACTTTTCCTGTATTTACTTTTCCCGAATTTATGTTTTCTGATTTTATAACCCTGTTTTGTTTTAAGGGGGCCACCAAAGAAGAGGAGAAAGAAGAAGAGTGGCATACAGGACCCTGAGACGGCCATGGTAGTTGCATGTGCTTCTACACATGCTCCGGTCATGGTATACCCATCTAGGTAAGATTGCATTAAACTTGCGTGTCCTTATATATATACTCCTGTCAGCATTGCACAAAATTGGTTAATATTTTTATATCTAAAAACAACACTGATCTAGTTTCTCAAATAAATGAGGATGCTGGGCCAAGTTCTAGTTTAGTGAGGTATATCTCCATCTATATTTTTTAGTTGCTGATTTGCACCTTTCAGAACCATGCAATGTGCTTACCAGATAAACATTATGTGTCCAGATCTATCAAGGGTTCTAAAGAACCAAAACATGCTTCTGGGGAACAAAAGGAAAAATCTAAGAAGAGTGCGCCGCGAAAGGGAAAGGGTAAGGCTGCCAAAGATAAGATTGCCTCACGAGTTGTTGCTATTGGAGAGCAGACACCAAAAGGCAAAGAAAAATGCACCGAAGTTGCTCCACATGATAGCCCAGCCATGGGTGCAAGAAGCAAAAGGGCATCTCATAGCCCAGCTATGAGCACTAGGAGCAAAAGAGCACCTGTTAGATTGGACTTGTAGTGCGTGCTCTGTTTCGGTGTATGTTTGACATTAAAACATGTTGAGATCTCTCTGTTTTGTGTTGTGATGAACCAATATGGTCTTGTGACAACTTTGATGTTGGTGAGGATATATTGCTCATGAGATGCAAATTGTGATTCTATGCTAATTAAGCGGAAATGCTGCCGAAATTTTGTTTTTTTGTGCTAACATTATTTTACTTGTTTTGTACTTTCATGCTGAAATTAATTAAAAAGTTCATCGCTCATCTTATATTCATGTAAAAATTATTGAAATGGAATACAATAGGAATCAGTATATCATTTGGCTAAATGGTCACAAGGTATGTTTAGGGGTAAAATCGTCTTTTCAACTACCACTTTACAGGCAACTAACAGTCAACTCGCGATAGTGGCATATCTGTACACAGTGCAAATTTTCAGTGGCATATTTAGGGAAGGGAAATTTTCAATGGCATATGAAGGTACGGGCAAGTTTTGAGTGGCATATATGGAATTCACCCAAATTCAAAACCTCCAAAAATAATCGATGGAATTTTTCCAATAGAATTGATACTGTGGACTTGAGGTTGTTTCCTCGGAAAGGTGTACCATATGCTCATTACCATTAACATGAAAAGTGACATTGCATTTATTGCAATTAATAACAGCCCCTATAGTATTCAAAAAAGGGTCTTCCAAGAATAATAGACATACTATCGTCCTCGGGAATATCAAGAATAACAAAGTTCGTTAAAATAGTAACGTTTGCAACCACAACAGGCACATCCTCACAAATACTGACAGGTATAGCGGTTGATTTATCGGCCACTTGCAAAGATATTTCAGTAGGTGTCAACTTATTCAAATCAATTCTACGTTATAAAGAGAGAGGCACAAGACTAACACCGGCTCCAAGATCACATAATGCAGTTCTAACATAGTTTCTTTTAATGGAGCATGGTATAGTAGGTACTCCTGGATCTCCAAGTTTCTTTGGTATTCCACCCTTAAAAGTGTAATTAGCAAGCATGGTGGAAATTTCAGCTTCCGGTATCTTTCTTTTATTTGTAACAATTTCTTTCATATACTTAGCATAAGGGTTCATTTTGAGCATATCAGTCAAACGCATACGCAAAAAGATAGGTCTAATCATTTCAGCAAAGCGCACAAAATCCTCATCATCCTTTTTCCTGGATGGTTTGGGAGGAAAAGGCATGGGTTTCTGAACCCATGTTTCTCTTTATTTACCGTGCTTCCTAGCAACAAAGTCTCTCTTATCATAACGTTGATTCTTTGCGAGATTGTGTTTCAACATCAGAAATAGAAATATCATTTGGATTCTCAGGTGTGTCAACAATAGGTTCAATAGAAGCATGCAAAGTCCTATCATTCTTCTTTTTCTTCTTTTTAGAAGGACTAGGTGCATCTAAATTATTTCTCTGAGAATCATGGTCAATTCTCTTAGGGTAGCCCTCAGGATATAGAGGTTCCTGAGTCACTTTACCCCCTCTAGTTGCAACTCTAACAACAAAGTCATTATTCTTACTATTCAATTCATTGAGCAAATCATTCTGAGCTTTATGTACTTGTTCAACTTGAGTGGTAACCATAGAAGCATGTTTACTAATGAGTTTAAGTTCACCTTTAACTCTAGACATATAATCACCCAAGTGTTCAATCATATAAGCATTATGTTTTAGTTGTCTACCAACATAAGCATTGAAGTTTTCTTGCTTAACAATAAAGTTATCAAACTCATCCAAACATTGGCTAGCAAACTTAGTAGGAGGGATTTCAGCTTTATCATATCTATAGAGAGAATTTACCTTTACTACCTGTGTCGGGTTATCAAGACCATGTGTCTCTTCAATAGGTGATGGATTAAGACCATGTATTTCTTCAATAGGTGGTAAATTAAGACCATGTATTTCTTCAACAGGAGGCAAATTCTTTACATCTTCAACATTAATACCTTTTTCTTTCATAGATTTCTTTGCCTCTTGCATATCTTCAGGACTGAGATATAGAATACCCCTTTTCTTCAGAGTTGGCTTAGGAGTTGGTTTAGGAAGTGTCCAATTATTTTCATTGGTCAACATATTATTCAATAGAATTTCAGCTTGATCAACAGATCTTTCCCTGAAAACACAACCAGCACAACTATCCAGGTGGTCTCTGGAAGCATCGGTTAGTCCATTATAAAAGATATCAAGTATTTCATTTTTATTAAGAGGATGATCAGGCAAAGCATTAAGTAATTGGAGAAGCCTCCTCCAAGCTTGTGGGAGACTCTCTTCTTTAATTTGCACAAAATTGTATATATCCCTTAAAGCAGCTTGTTTCTTATGAGCAGGGAAATATTTAGCAGAGAAGTAATAAATCATATCCTGGGGACTACGCACACAACCAGGATCAAGAGAAGTAAACCATATTTTAGCATCACCCTTTAATGAGAACAGAAATATTTTAAGGATATAATAGTAGCGAGTTTTCTCATCATTAGTGAACAGGGTGGCTATATCATTTAATTTAGTACAATGTGCCACAACAGTTTCAGATTCATAGCCATAGAAAGGATCAGATTCAACCAGAGTAATTATATCAGGGTCGACAGAGAATTCATAATCATTATCAGTAACAAAAATAGGTGAAGTAGCATAAGCAGGATCATATTTCATTCTAGCATTCAGAGATTTTTGTTTCAGCTTAGCTAATAATTTCTTAAGATCGCTTCTATCATTGCAAGTAAGAAAGTCTCTAGTAGTTTCTTCATCCATAACATAACCTTCAGGCACAACAGGCAACTCATATCTAGGGGGAGAATCTTCATCATCACTTTTATCAATATTGTCAGTCTCAATAATTTCATTCTCTCTAGCCCTAGCAAGTTGTTCATCAAGAAATTCACCAAGTGGCATAGTAGTATCAAGAATTGAATTAGTTTCATCATAAGTATCATGCATAACAGAAGTGGCATCATCAATAACATGCGACATATCAGAATTAATAGCAGAAGCAGGTTTAGGTGTCGCAAGCTTACTCAAAATAGAAGGTGAATCAAGTGCAGAGCTAGATGGTAGTTCCTTACCTCCCCTCGTAGTTGAGGGGAAAACCTTAGTTCTTTCGTATTTCAAGTTCCTCATAGTGACCAGCAGATATAAATCCCAAGTGACTGAAAGAATAGAGCTATGATCCCCGGCAACGGCGCCAGAAAATAGTCTTGATAACCCACAAGTATAGGGGATCACAACAGTTTTGGAGGGTAGAGTATTCAACCCAAATTTATTGATTCGACACAAGGGGAGCCAAAGAATATTCTCAAGTATTAGCAGTTGAGTTGTCAATTCAACCACACCTGGATAACTTAATATCTGCAGCAAAGTATTTAGTAGCAAAGTAGTAGGGAAGTAATGGTAACGGTAGCAAAAGTAATATTTTTGGGTTTTGTACTGATTGTAACAGTAGCAACGGAAAAGTAAATAAGCGAAGAACAATATGTGAAAAGCTCGTAGGCATTGGATCGGTGATGGAGAATTATGCCAGATGCGGTTCATCATGTAACAGTCATAACATAGGGTGACACAGAACTAGCTCCAATTCATCAATGTAATGTAGGCATCTATTCCGAATATAGTCATACGTGCTTATGGAAAAGAACTTGCATGGCATCTTTTGTCCTACCATCCCGTGGCAGCGGGGTCCTAATGGAAACTAAGGGATATTAAGGCCTCCTTTTAATAGAGTACCGGACAAAAGCATTAACACATAGTGAATACATGAACTCCTCAAACTACGGTCATCACCGGGAGTGGTCCCGATTATTGTCACTTCGGGGTTGCCGGATCATAACACATAGTAGGTGACTATAGACTTGCAAGATAGGATCAAGAATTCACATATATTCATGGAAACATAATAGGTTCAGATCTGAAGTAATGGCACTCGGGCCCTAGTGACAAGCATTAAGCATAGCAAAGTCATAGCAACATCAATCTAAGAACATAGTGGATACTAGGGATCAAACCCTAACAAAACTAACTCGATTACATGATAAATCTCATCCAACCCATCTCCGTCCAGCAAGACTATGATGGTATTACTCACGCACGGTGGTGAGCATCATGAAATTGGTGATGGAGGATGGTTGATGATGACGATGGCGACGGAGTCCCCTCTCCGGAGCCCCAAACGGACTCCAGGTCAGCCCTCCCGAGAGAGATTAGGGCTTGGCGGTGGCTCTGTATCGTAAAACGCGATGAATCCTTCTCTCTGAGTTTTTCTCCCCGAACACAAATATATAGAGTTGGAGTTGAGGTCGGTGGAGCTCCATGGGGCCCACGAGGCAGGGGGCACGCCCAGGGGGGCAGGCACGCCTCCCACCCTCGTGGACAGGGTGTGGGCCCCCTGAGCTTGATTCTTTTGCCAGTATTTTTTATTAATTCCAAAATAATTCTCTGTTGATTTTCAGGTCATTCCGAGAACTTTTATTTCTGCACAAAAATAACACCATTGCAATTCTACTGAAAACAGCGTGAGCCGGGTTAGTTCCATTCAAATAATGCAAGTTAGAGTCCAAAACAAGGGCAAAAGTGTTTGGAAAAGTAGATACGACAGAGACGTATCACTCAACAGGCTACACAAGGTTTTTTCTCCCATACGCGTGCACATCTATGGAATATATCGATCTCTTTAAGTGGGAAGTCTTGTACAAGGTACCCCCGCGCATCCAGGTACCTACCCCAAGCAAGGACGATTACCATATAAACCCTAGCACATACGAGGGAGAGTTCTTTCAAGAAGCAGACACTGGCGAAGACGAAGATGATCCACAGGAAGATCATGGCGTGCATCACGAACACGATTGTGGCGACCAGACCTCAACAGTCTGATCTCTGTGCTTTAGTGTCATCCCTGGATCAGTAATGCCGACACGCCCAGTACTTGAAGGATTTATAACAGAGTAGCAATCACACACTTATTACATCAAATGTCTCAAAAGAGAACTTATTACAAATAATATGGCCTAAGGCTATCTAATAACGATAACTGCGGAAGGCTTGGAAGATAAGTGAGTCTATCAACTCCAACGGCATCACTAAGTATAGAACCACGACCTAAGGCTCCTTATTCGTCGTCTGAAAAGTCTGCAACATGAACGTTGCAGCCCGAAAACGAGTCAACACATGGAATATGCTGGCAATGTAACACATAGAGAGTAGTGAACAGAATAGGCTATACTACATGCATATATGGCCGGTGGAAAGCTCTATGGTTACAGTTTTGCGTAAAGCCAGTTTTTCCCTACTGCAAAGGAATAAATTTCATTTAACTGTCATGGTGGTTATTAAACATTGAGAGCGTAGACACCCTCTCAATCCCAATTAAACATCATCATTAAAACCCAACAAAATTAATTAAAGTCACATGATGAGATTCACATGATAATCCAAGTACTAGATACTCAAGTTGTCCATAACCGGGGACACGGCTAACCATGATTAGTTTATACCTCTGCAGAGGTTTGCGCACTTTTCCCCACAAGACTCGATCTCCTCCATTGGGATTCTCGCACTACCTGGTGTTTGAGAAACGGATGACCGAGACATAGTTTTTCAGAAGCGCTAGCACCTTACGATTGGGTAGACCGTTACACCTACTTTCCCCTACACCTGCTAGTCTACCACTTTAAGAGTTCACACGACTTAATCAACTATGCTAGAGCCCATAGTAGCTTGTGGCAGCACACGGAAGTTTCTAGTATGAATAATCTCATGATCCCTTTGAGTCTGGGTGGCGGTCCATAAAGAAAAACAGGCAATCGCTGGAATACCCAGGTGCCTCAATCCACCCAGATGTGTATTAGAGTTGCCACCTTAAGTTGACCATTAATTAAACAATCTCACATCTGTCATGAATACACTCAAACTCAAACCACGTCTACGAGCATAGCATAGCAATATAAGCATAATGTAGAAGTAACTCCCAGGGTTTGATAATAAACAGGTGAATAGGTACTACGTCATCTACTCCCCAAACCCACAATTTAATTCAGATCCTAACAATGCAATTGTTTGAGGATTTATCTAATGCAATAAAACTGGGTAGTAAGAGGTATGATCAAAGTGTTACTTGCCTTGCTGATGATCCGTGAAACCTAGAGATTCGAGGTAGCAAGCGGCGCACTCCGGGTACTCTATCGCAAACAAACAAGCACACAATAAGCACTCATCTAATGCATAGGTAAAACTCAAATAAGAGATCTAACCAGAAAGTTCAACTTAAGAACTCCGGTTTGCAAAAAGAAACAATTCAAACGAAACAACATAAGTTAAACGGCGAAAGAAACAGGCTTCCTTTACTAATCTGGACCTAAGTCAAATTTTACAGAAGCAAAAACTTGTTTGAGTTGGTTAAACGGAAAGAGGGTTTCGAGATGAAACTCTATGCGCTTGAATCGCCTAATTCCGATAAACGAGCGAAAAGTTATACTAAAACGAAAAACAGATCGGAAATCACGATCAGGAATAATCGCGGAAAATCTGAGAAAAAGAAAAACGGACGAACAGGCTAATGAATGAACGTTCGCTAACTGCGGCTAAAAGACGAAAACCGTTCGTTAAAACGAACGGACGAATGGGCGTTCGCTAAATAAACTAAACCGACAAAAAAACCGATCTATAAAAAAATAGATCTAGTTTTTTTAAAACAATATCCGAACGAAAACCGGTCGGTTTTCTCGAGGAAACCGGCGGCGGCAGCGGTGGTCAACCTCGGCGATGGGACGGCAGCGGCGTGGCGGCTCCGGCGTCGGGCGGGGGCTCCGTTGGGCGGCGGGGTCAGCGGCGGCGGGACGACGGGCGGCGGCGTCGGGCGACGGCGGGACGACGGGCGGCGGCGTCATTGGCGGCGCTAGGGTTTGGGGCGGCAGGGCGGCTCGGGCTAGGCTACGGGGTGGCCTCCCCGGCTTATAAGGGCCGGCCGGGCCAGAGTCCTAGTCGGACAAGGCCCGGTTAGGTCGGTTTGTTTGTTGTTTTTTAAAATAATTTCACGCAGAAAAACAAATAAAAGAAATACTAAACGGACTCCAAAAATCTTGAAATAAATTTTCCCTGACTTCTAAAATGAAGCCGGACAAGATGAACATTTATTTGGGGCCTAAATGCAAATTTGAAAAACGCGTATTTTTTTCCTAATTCAAATAAAATAGCGAGAAAACTCCGAAATAAAATCTTATTTGATTTTTGTATTAATTCCTCAATATTTCTTTATTTTGGGAAAGTCATTTTATTCCCTCTCTCTTATTTTTATAATTGAAATAATTGAAGATAAAATAAATAAAATCAAATGATCCTATTTTCAAATTTTGAGAAAACCCAAATATGAAAATAACAAAATCCCCAACTCTCTCCATGGGTCCTTGAGTTGCGTAGGATTTCTAGGATCTAGCCAAAATGCAATAAAATATGATATGCAATGATTGTCTAATGTATAACATTCCAAATTAAAATTTTGGGTTGTTACAAACCTACCCCCTTAAGATGAATCTCGCCCTCGAGATTCGGGTTGGCTAGCAAATAGGTGAGGGTGGTCCTTCCATAGATCTTCTTCTCGTTCCCAGGTGGCTTCATCCTCGGTATGGTGGCTCCACTGAACTTTGCAAAACTTGATAACCTTGGTACGGGTGACTCGGCTGGCATACTCGGGAATCTTGAATGGTTTCTCCCCATAAGTCAAATCACTATCCAACTAAATCGCTTCCAGCGGCACTGTATCTCTCAGTGGTATATCCGCCATCTCTGCGTGGCACTTCAACTGGGATACATGGCACACGTCGTGAACTCCTGACAATCCCTCAGGCAGTTCCAATTTATAAGCAACTTCTCCCATGCGTTCCTAAACTTTGTATGGTCCCACAAAACGCGGCGCTAACTTTCCCTTAACTCCAAAGCGCTTAACTCCTCGAAGTGGAGATACACGAAGATAAACTCTATCTCTGGCTTCGTAAACTGTCTCCTTGCGTTTAGAATCTGCATAGCTCTTCTGCCTGGACTGGGCTACCTTGAGCCTATCGCGAATCAACTTCACCTTCTGTTCAGACTCCTTAATCAGATCTGGTCCAAAAAACTGGCGGTCTCCAACTTCATCCCACGACAATGGTGTTCTGCACCTTCTTCCATACAAGGCTTCAAAAGGGGCCATCTTCAAACTAGATTGGTAACTATTGTTGTAAGAGAACTCCGCATATGGCAAGTTGTCATCCCAACTAGATCCATAATCTAGCGCACAAAGCTCTCAGCATATCCTCCAAAATCTGATTGACTCTCTCGGTCTGTCCATCGGTCTGCGGATGAAAAGCTGTACTGAACACTAGCCTGGTACCCAAAGTTTTGTGCAACTGATTCCAGAACTTTGAGGTAAACTAGGTTCCTCTATCTGATACAATGATCCTTGGAACTCCATGCAGACATATAATCCTGGTCATGTATATCTTTGCCAACTTAGCACTGGTGTAAGTGGTCTTCACTGCGATGAAATGAGCTACCTTCGTCAAGCGATCGACTATAACCCATATCGAGTCATAGCCTGAACGGGTCCTTGGTAATCCCGTGATAAAATCCATGCCTAGCTTATCCCACTTCCGTTCGGGTATCGGCAATGGCTGTAGCAATCCTGCTGGCTTCTGATGCTCCGCCTTCGCTCTCTGACATACCTCATATACTGCTACATACGCCGCAATATCCTTCTTCATTCTGGTCCACCAGAAAGTGTCCTTCAAATCCAAATACATCTTGGTGTCTCCTGGATGAATCGAGTACGGCGAATCATGGGCCTCTTGCAAAATTAACTTCCTGATCTCCAGGTCATTAGGCACATAAACGCGGTCCTCAAACCATAAGGTATCGTGTTCATCCTCACGAAATCCTTTAACTTTTCCCTTGCTCACCTTCTCCTTTATGGTGGCAATTTCCTTGTCGGTCTTCTGAGCTTCTCTGATCTTATCCATCAGAGTAGATTGAATCTCCAATGCTGCTACATAGCCTCTCGGAACTATCTCCAAACATAGCTCACTAAGATCCTCAGCTACTTCTTTTGGTAACTCTCCGGTCATTAGTGTGTTGACATGGCTCTTGCGGCTCAATGCGTCAGCTACCACGTTAGCCTTTCCGGGATGATAATGCAATCTCATATCATAATCCTCAATGAGCTCCAACCATCTCCTTTGCCTGAGATTCAAATCCTTCTACGTAAAAATGTACTTCAAACTCTTGTGATCCGTGTACACCTCACAATGGATTCCGATGAGAAAATGTCTCCATGTCTTCAAAGCATGCACTACGGCTGCTAAGTCCAAGTCGTGAGTAGCATAATTCAACTCATGGGGCTTAAGCTGTCGTGAGGCATATGAAACAACTCTACCCTCCTGCATAAGCACTGCTCCAAGTCCTCGACGTGAAGTGTCGCAATATACCTCATAATCCTTTCGCTTATCTGGCAGAATTAACACTGGCGAGGTAACCAACCGTTTCTTCAACTCCTGGAAACTGGCCTCACATTCCTCAGGTCATTTGAACTTGGTATCCTTCTTCAACAACTCCGTCATAGGTTTTGCAATCTTCGAGAAATTTTCAATGAATCTCCGGTAGTATCCTGCGAGTCCAAAAAAACTCTGGATCTCTCCAACTGTTGTTGGGGCTTCCCAATTTGTCACAGTGACAACCTTGGTGGGATCTACTGCTATTCCTTCTCAGGATATAACATGTCCGAGGAATCCAACTTCCTTTAACCAAAACTCACATTTGCTGAATTTGGCATATAATTGATGTTCTCTGAGCTTAGCAAGTACCAAACGCAAATGTTCTTTATGTTCTTCTTCACTCTTCGAGTAAACCAGAATATCATCAATGAATACTATGACGAACTTATCCAAAAACTCCATAAACACTTTGTTTATCAAGTTCATAAAATAGGCAGGTGCGTTAGTCAGACGAAATGACATAACAGTAGACTCATACAGCCCGTACCTTGTGGTAAAAGCTGTCTTAGGTATGTCCTGCTCTCGAATCTTCAACTGGTGGTATCCTGATCGCAAATCGATCTTGGAAAATACCTTAGCTCCTTGCAATTGGTCAAACAAATCATTAGTCATTGGCAGTGGATACTTATTCTTGATCGTCACTTCATTCAATCCTCGATAATCAACAACCATCCTTAACGATCCATCCTTCTTTTCCACTAGAAGTACTGGTGATCCCCAAGGAGACGAACTTGGGCGAATATAACCCTCATCCAGTAACTCCTTAATCTACTTCTTAATCTCCACCAAATCCTTTGCAGGCATTCTGTACGGTCTCTTAGATATTGGCCCTGTGGCTGGCAAAAGCTCAATCAAAAACTCAATGTCTCTATCCGGTGGCATGCCTGGAAACTCTTCTGGAAATACATCTGCAAAATTCTTCACCACCGGTACTTCCTCCTGCACAACTCATGTTAAGGAATTTACTTGAGTCCTATTCGGCACATGTCGTGATACATACTTGATCCTTCTTCCCTCTGGGTGGTAAGCAAAATCGACTTACTGGCGCAATCGATGTTTCCTCCGTACATCGATAGCCAATCCATCCCCAGAATTACATCCAAACCTTGCGATTCCAAAATGATTAAATCTGAGGGAAACACATGTCTACCTATACTCAATGGCACTCGAGAACATCCTCTACTGGCCATATACTCCGCTCCTAGTGAGCTTACTAACATAGGTGTTCTAAGAACCTTGGTGGGCAGTTTATACTTATCCATCACCTCACGCTGGCAAATTGGGCACTTTGACTCTTGATAGAACCACGGTTTTGGGTACCGAGCGAAATTCCGATCTCTTGTGCGGTTACCGCGTTTATGGCCCCCCCTCGAGAAACATGCATACCGAGCAAAAAAATCTCAAATAATTTGAAAATTTTGAATTCAAACGCTAAATGTATAGTTAAATAAAGGCCATCTCTTATACAACCATAGATCTGTTGGCGGCCTCGTCATTAAGCTAACCTTTCCTGATAAGGTAGACGCGGGTTCGAATCTTGGCCGACGCATTTTTATTTCTTTTTGAGGACGCGAAAGTTTTAAAAAGCCGAGTAATTGTGGGGCGACCAGCAGTCGAACTCACGACGTGTGTGCATTTTGTAGCTGCGGTTGAATAGCCACTAGGCCAGGGAAAGATCAATGTTATTTTTGACTGATAAACCTATCTATATCTACTTCAAAAAAATTGAATTCAAAATTTGATTTTAAATTTCGTTCGATTTTTTTCCGGAATTTCGTGGTTACCGTGGTAACCGCAAATTCCGGTGCTCCACGAGAAAAAAGCTCCGCTCGGGATCCAAAACCTTGCATAGAACCACCCTTTGATGCATGGGATGTGGAAGGCGTGGGTTTGGAAGCACGGCAGACTGAAAAATGTCCTCTTCACCAGTCTCCAACTCCAAATGGCAAATCACGCATTCCTGACCGGGTGCGCCAGATTTACTGCATCAGCGTCGGCCTCTTAGCACGTGCAGATTAGGGCCTGTGGATGGCTGTAAACCAAACATACCAGCAGTGACGACACGTGGATGTTGATGTCGAAGCACGGGGCCACGCCCTCAATGCTATCGATCTTGTGGCTGATCTCATCGGCGAAGTCCATTTGCGGGTGATCATTGTCCCCCCAGTTCATGGGGCCGAGGTCATAGTCGCCGGTCACCGGCCCGTCGGCAAGCATGCTGTGGATGAGGTCGTGGCAGGCTTCGTAGTTCCGGAAGACAGTAGGGTCCGCAACCTAGACGCAGTGGTTGAACGACGCCCGGTTGTCGAACGAGGCGTCGATGCTCCACCCTGCCGGCGAGTTGGTGTGGGTCCTGATCCTGCACCTCCCGTGCGACAGAACCATGTCACCGTGAATGTGCCGGGAGCTCGTAGATGGGTCGGCATACGGTGGTGGAAGACGCGTAGGAGAACTCTCCCACAGCCGTAGACGTGTGTCTCCATGACCTCCGCTGTGTGCGGCCACTGTGGCAACACCATGGTGCCGGCGCCTGCTCTTTCTGGAAACGAAATGAGCTCTATCGGACGCGATTTTTTATAGGCGAATGAAGGAAGAAGGAAGGCATGCGCATGACCAGCTGTAAACGAAGGAATCTGTTGAGGGTTTCCTAGTGGAATCAGAAAGTGGGCCCACTGCCTGTGACCGTTGGAAGAGTAATGTATGACTAGCTTGAAGACTTTCCCTTTTGCTCCCTGTAATTAATGTCGGTGAAGGCTGGATACAGTTTAGAGACAAACCAAAAATGGTCTGCTTTAATTTGCTGCCCGTAGGGCATCATAAACTGATGTGCAGGGCAAAATGGAAAATATAATAAAAAAAAGCAAAACCAATTTAAATAGTAAACTCTCCGCGAAATTATTTCACATAACTAAACTTTCGGGTAGCGCCCAACGCTAGGCGCTACCTTGTGTCGTAGCGCCATTCTGACAGGAGCTACATACCTAACCATATGTAATATTGTTGTCAATACATTTTTTGTAAGATGGTCGTGTGATTAAAAAGTGTTGAATGATTTTTTAAATATTCGTGTAATAAAAAAATCATGCATTATGAAATAATGTAATTAAAAAAGTGTGAGACACATTCTTAAAAAAATTAAAGATTTATTTTTTATGAAAATTTTAAAAGATGAAGGAATACTAGAAATGCTAAAAATAACGTTGCAACCAATAGATCAGCATGTTAGGGATAAAAAAATGTTTACATTAGAAGTTTATTCTATCAACTATAGTGGTTTAGACATCCCAAATATTTATTACCTCAACATATGTATCCTTGGCTCATGGGTAAAGAGATATATGCCCGGAGAAGGCAAGATTTGAAACACTAGAGTTGATGCAAAATATCATGCTTAATCTCCAAACATTTTCCGTAGCAACGTACTAGGCACATCTACCTTCTCCTAGGGGTACTGTGAGGAGCAAAAGATGGAAAGTTTGTCTCAGCGTCACCTGGCTTCAAGTCCAGCATACATATGGCGCACACCATGCTCGGCGTCACAAGAGCTCCGTGAGCGGCAGCCTTTTTGCACACGCGGATTAGGGCATATGGCTCGCAATAGACCAAACACTGCCGGACTGATGACATGAGGACGTCAATGTCGAGGCACTGGACGAGCCCCCATGGCTGTCGATCTAGTGGCCAATCACGGCAGTGTAGTACATTGGCGGGTGAGCTAGGTCCCCTGGTTGGCGAGTTGCTAGGGCGAGGTCATACTCGATGCTCACCGGACCATCGACGAGTATCCCGTGGATGAACTCACGACAAATCTCGTAGTTTCGGAAGACCGTAGTGTGCTCGACCTCGACACTATGGTCAAAGGGCGTCTGGTCATCGTCGAACGAGGCGTGGATGATCCATATAGCTGGTGAGTGGGCCTGGATCCCTATCTTGCACCTCCCGTGCGACACAACCACATAGTTGTGGATGCACAGGGAGGTCGGGAGATTGCTCTGCTCGAGAAGGGGCACGATGCGGAGGAAAACTCTCCCATGGCCGACGACGTGCGTCCTGTGACGACTGCCACGGCTAAGGTGGCAACACCATGGTCTTGGAGCCCGCTCTGTCTCCCCAAGAAAACGAAATAACCTCTACCGTCATCTCACGCGCACCATGGTGGACTGTAGAGCTGAAAACCACGGCCGTAAACAGAAGGGATGTTGTTGAGGGCCTCCTACTAGGAACGGGAAGTTTTGCATGATGAGTTTGAAAACTTTTCCATTTGCTCCCTAATTAATGTCGGTAAAGACTGCAAAAAGCTGGAAGAGAACTGTGTACTTTTATTAACTGCATGAGGGATTCATATATTGACGTGCCCATGTTTTCATTGTGAGATGATGGAGTACTTCAGCTTAGATCAGAGCAAGATTCAGTTAGATAAATATTACATAGATTACTAAGGTGATAAGTTCATAGACCTCCTTGAGGAAGATTTTTACAAAAGTGTTTTCCACATTTTTACAAAGAAACTCATGTAATTTTGAAAGTGTTCGGTCAATTTTCATAAACGTTTGTGTCATTAGAAAAAAATCATTATAAGAAATCCATGTAAGAAAAAACCTGTTTGATACATTTATAGAAATATGGATGTAATTAAAAAAGTGTTGAATGCATTTTAAAATAATTTTTTGAGTTTTCAGAAAGTGTAACCATGTAATAAGTAGTTAATATATTTTATTAAGATGGTCATGAGATTAAAACATGTTTAATGGTTTTTAAAATATCCTTCTAATTAAAAAAATTCATGCATTACAAAATCCTGTAATTTGAAAAGCTTGCGACACATTCTTAAAAAAAGCGTATAATATCAAATTTACTTGTTATGAAAAAACTAAAAGTTGAAGGAACACTAGAAATGCAAAAAACAAAGTTAAGACGAATAGAGCAGTAACTTAGGAATCTAAAATGATTAACATTTGAAGTTTATTCTTTCAACTATGGTGGTTTATGATTCCCAAGTATTTATTAGCTCGGAATTTATTCTTTCTTTCATTTTTGCGGGGAAGAAATTTATTCATCTGTTATGTGATCTATCAACATCTTTAGATCCGAGATGTATGAGTCAAGCACCTTCGGCTATCTAATCTCAGAATCTAAAGCATAGGTAATCCATCTCACCTCACGCCGACAAATTTGGAACTTCGACTCTTGATAGAACCATGCTTTGATGCACGGGATGTGGAAGGCGTTGGTGTGGAGGCACGGCATCCTGACGATCTCCTTGTCACCAGGCTCCAACTCCAAACGGCGAATCGCGCACACCAGGCCTGCTACTGCCAGAGCTCCTACAATAGTGCCACCTCTTTGCACGCGCGGCTTAGGGTCTGTGGATGGCCGAAAACCAAACATACCAGTAACGAAGGGAGGTGGATGTCGATGTTGAAGGGCGGGACGACACCGTCACGGCTTTCGATCTTGGGAACGATCTCATCAGCGAAGTGCATTTGCGGGTGATGATGGTCCCTCCCAGTTCTCGGGGATAGGCCCGTCGGCGAGCATCCCGTGCATGAGGTTGCGGCAGGCTTCGCAGTTTCGGAAGATCGCATGGTCGTCGTCGAATGAGGCGTGGATGCTCCACCCCGCTGGTGAGTTGGCGTGGGTCCTGATCCTGCGCCTCCCGTGCGAGACAACCACGTTGCCTCAGGTGATGAACAACGCGCAGGAGAACACTCCCGCAGCCGTAGACGCGGTGTGTGGGCACGGTGGCAGCATCATGCTCCCGGCGCCCGCTCTCTCAAGGGGATAGACGTTGTGGTCCACCATGTTGCAGACCGGGACGGGAATCGCCTCCTTGCCATTGGACATGTCCAACGTGATGTAGCTGGGCGGACGGATATCGGCGTCGATGAGGTCTTTGGCGGAGCGCCAGATGTTGCTGGCGACCGCTTCCTGGCTCAGCAGACGCACAAGCTTGAACCGGCAGACGTTGGGGCCGGACTTGCCGGGGCCGTAGGTGGCAAAGACGACATTGTAGAGGCCTTCCTAGATGTACAACTTCATGAACCTTTGCAACGACTACAGAGAACTAAACCGAATGAAATTCTGAACTAAACGCTCACATCTACGGTTATGATGTCGATCCCAGACTCAACTCATGCAAATATGGTTCCAGGCTGTAACTTGCTGACTGCAAAGTGCAAACACGGCAAACCAGGCACAAGAAATACAAGCAAACAGTTCAGTTGAAGGTGTCCTAGCGCTGCGTCCATCCAATGATACAATCGATAACAATGACAGAAAGGTTCATGGCAACTGAAAATGAAGGCGAAAAGTTCCTGGCAATTGGAAATGATGGTAAACATACAGGAATCGTTGGGATGGTCTCCATCGGCGGGATGGTCTCCATGGCTGATGCTCAGCTCGCTCATCGGCGGGATGGTCTCCATGGCGAAGACCATCAGGTGGGGGCACGACTCGTCTTCGTGGCCACAGACCATGAGCTGGACGAAGGCGTTCGACCCGAACCTGTTGTGGCTGATGTAGGCCGCGCTGTTCTTCCTCTTGGACACGTCAGGCATGTACCTCGGCACCGGGCACTGCACGAGCTGGAGCGGTTCCTCGCCATTTGTCCGGAAGGGTGGCCGCAGGGGCGTACCCAGACTCAATCCACCTCGGTGAAAACTTCCTTGGCTCGATGAAGCGCGCCCGCTCCTCCGTCGGTGCGCCGGTATTGGCATTGGCGTTCGTGCAATGCGGGGGTGTCCGCGGGGAGCACGTCCCCGGTGAACTCGCAAAGGAATGCGCCCGGCTAGATCAGGCCCATCCTCTTCACGCCCCATTTCGTCTTGTTGGACCGGAACACCTCCAGGCGGTGCCTCATTCCGCGCTGGGTCCCCTGGTTTGGGAGGAATGCGCTTGGCTGGATCAGGTCCATCGTCCTCACGCCCCGCTTCGTCTCGTTGGTGCGGAACTCGTGTGCCTCGTTCCGTGCTGGGTCACCTGGTTTGGGCAGTTTGCCGTGCACCCGGACGACGCGCTGCACTCGTCCACTGTTGGGGATGCCGAGGAGGGAGAAGGAAGACACACATAAACACAAGAGGTAGAAGAAACACACTCAGCTTTGGCACGCACACACCTTATGCCATTTTCAGTAGTTCCCAACACCACACAAATGAACTCAATTAAAAGGGCTTGAATAGGCACCCAACACAGCTAGCTAACACACACCCACGCACCCAGTTCCTAGCATGCACACACAGATAAACATAGCTAGTCGTGGTCATGCCACTAACGGCTTGATCCACACCCGTAGCTAGCTACCCACACAACTCGGCCAATGCATGCATGCATGATTCATCCATCCTTATCTTAACTAACTACTCCGGCTACACGCAAGGTTCACGCAACAGCCACACGACTTGGCCATTTTAATTAGGGTAACATGCATGATGCATGTAGCCTCACACGACACATCTGACCACACTAATACATGTGCACATAGGCCACATCCCTCCACGTGCACTGATCACTTGGTCACCTAAGACACACCTACATGACTACGGCTACTCATCTCCTGGCTTGCCAAACGCTCGCGTGCACTCGCTCTATCTCTATGCTACTGATCCGGCCGCTACGCTATGTTGCCGAGCATGCGTTTTTCTTTGTACTTGGCTGACTAATGCAACTCTACGTGGTTATTACACCATCCAACAAACCAAACATCACCTAATGCTAAATACTTGACACTAATAACAATATTGATATGCTTTATTCCTCTCCAGAAGCCCATGGTCGTCGATGTCGTCGGTGCAACACGTAGACGGCCGCCAATGTTATCTTGTCACGCCGATTGCCGCCATTGCCGTTGGCTTCGATGAGAGACGCACCTCCTATGCCATCACCACACCTTTGTCTCCGGCGACACACCTTGTCGATGACTCCGATGTGGATGATGAACTCCTTGTCACCGATGGCCCAAGTTACCGAGCATCATGCCCTCCTTCTATCGTGACGCAGCTTGACGTCGACGGAGAACTGGACCTCCACACACGAGGGCCGCGCAGCAGCCGCGCCGCATCGAACCCCACCCATGCCATATTGGCGAGGTTCAGCCCCTCCGACGAGCCTGTGAGCGTGACGAAGTGCGCGATCCTTCTCCGACCATGGCTCTGAATACCAATTGTTGGGAAAAACCCATCGGCAACGAACGCCGAGCAGCCTCCGGCGACACGAATGCTGGACGGAAGAAGACAAACTCGACACGATCGTAAGCACACGAGTGTTTGCGGCGATGTATGCGTGCACACGCGGAATCTACACAATAAGAAGATGAACTCAGCACAGGAGAGAAGCTAGCAGAATCACACACGCGAACTCACACGCCCACACTCTCTCCACACCACGACACATACATGGACTACATCTTCAATTGTCTTGTCACCAACGAGGCAAACCACACCTACTTCAGTTCCCTGGTTGGAGAGCCCTTGCAAATGCTTATACGACGGAAGCTGGGGAGAGAACCACGTTCTACCTCGAGTATGATCGGGACGAGATCATGTCTACTATGGGCCTGTTGGCAGCTTAGCTTCACTTAATCCACACTATGACCCTGAGTTCGCATACCGAAGAGTTTAATTAGTAGGCATCCATGGCAGATCATGTTATTACCACCTCTAGTTGAACTTGTTTGGTACTTGCCTCTTTTCAGTACTTAGTTGAACTATGTGAATTAGTACATTGTTGATCTTAAATGCTATTATTTGCCACTGTTTTGTAATGTCAGAACTTGATTTAATTACTATTATTAATCTGGATTATGTTGTTACTTTGGTGGGGATAGCGCATATGTACTACTTTTATTTCAAATCTGAAAGTCAAATTGATGAATATTAGTAGCGGCGAGTTTCACGTGGCGTGCCATAGGTATCTAAAATACTATTAACGTGATCTCCCATGCTAGCATGGCTATTTTTTCACGCCATTGCTAGACTTTTCTGCACTAGTGGCTCCAAGTCCAGCATACGTATGGCACACACCACTCTGAGCGTCACAAGAGCTTAAGGAGCGGCAACTTCTTTGAACGCTCGAATTAGGGCATGTGGCTCGCAGTAGACAAATGTACCGGAATGATGGCAGGAGGATGTGGATGTCGAGGCATTGGACAACACCCCCATAGTTGACGCTTTGGCAGCCAATAACAATGGTGAAGTCCATTAGCAGCTGAGCCAGGTGCCCTAGATGGCCAGTTTCGAGGGCGGGGTGGTAATCGGTGCTCATCGGCCCATCAGCGAGCATCCTGTGGATGAACGCATAGCAATCTTTGTAGTTTCAGAGGACCACAGTGTCCACGACATCGACACTATGGTCGAAGGGTGTGTGGTCATCATCGAATTAGGCGAGGATGCTCCACACTACTGGTAATATGGGGCTGGATCCCGATCCCGCCTCTCGTGCGACACCACCACGTAGTTGTGGATGCACAGGAAGGTGGGAGATCGCTGGGCTTGAATAGGGGGACGATGCGGAGGGAAACTCTCCCATGGCCGACGACGAGAGTCTCTGTGACCTCAGCCACGGCCATGGTGGCAACAACATGGTCCCGGCGCCTGCTCTCTCTCTCTCTCCCTCTCTCTCTCCCTCCCTCCCTCTCTCTCTCTCTCTCTCTCTCTCTCTCTCCAACGAAACGAAATGAGCTCTGCAACTATCTCATACGCAGCATTGTGGACAGTCGGACATGATTTCTTCTTATAGCCATAGGAAGGAAGGCGTGCACGTAGGCTGTAAAATGAAGTGATGTTGTTCACGGCCTCGTACTAGAAACGGGAAGTGGGCCAAGTACCTCTGACCGTTAGAAGAGTGCTGCATGATGAGTTTGAAAACTTCTCTATTTGCTCCCCAATAAACACCGGTAAAGACCGCAAACACTTCAGAGACAACTGTACTTTGCTTTACTTCATGAGGGATTCATATACTGACATGCCCATTTTATCGCCGTGAGATGATGGAGTACTTCAGCTTATAAGACCAGAGCAAAGGTTCAGTAAGATGAATATTAGCTAGATTACAAAGGAGACAAGTTCAAAAAAACTCCTTGCTGAATATGAGCAATTCATAGATAGAAAATGTCCATGTAATTAAAAAAGTTATTTTCACATTTTTACAAAGAAATTCAGGTAGTTTAAAAAGTGTTTGGTGAATTTTCATAAATTTTTGTGTCACTGGAAAAAAATTCAATATTAGAAATCCATGTAATCAAAAAATTCTTTGATACATTTATAGAAATTTGATGTCAGTAAAAAAGTATTGAATGGTTTTCAAAACATGTTCAGGGTATTGGAAAAATGTAACCATATGTAATAAAGTAGTCCATATATTTTTAGTAAGATGGTCATGTGATTAAAAAGTGTTCAATGGTTTTTTTAGATATTCTTGAAATTAAAAAAATTCATGCATTGCAAAATCATGTTATGAAAAAAAGTGTGCGACACATTCTTAAAAAGATCATATAATTTCAGATTTACTTGTTAAGAAAAGAATTAAAAGTTGAATTAATACTAGAAATGCAGAAAACAATATTTTGACAAACAGTGCAGCATGTTAGGGATAAAAAAATGTTTACATTAGAAGTTTATTCTTTCAACTGTAGTGGTTTAGGCATCCCATATATTTATTTTCTCAATATCCTTGGCTCATGGGTAAAGATATATCTGGAGAAGGCAAGATTTCAATCACAAGAATTGATGCAAAATATCATGCTTCATCTTCAAGCATTTTCCATAGCAATGTAGTAGGCACATCAACTTTCTCCCTCGGGTTCTGTGAGGAGAAAAATATGCGAAATTTGTCTCGGTGGCACTAGGCTCCAAGTCCAGCATACATATGGCGCACACCTTGCCCACCGTTGCAAGAGCTCCGGGAGCGGCAACCTCTTTGCACGCGCGAATTAGGGATGTGGCTCGCAGTAGACCAAACATTCCCAGAGTGACGACAGGAGGATGTCAATATCGAGGCACTGGACGACGCCCCCATGGTTGTCGAACTGGCTGTCGATCACGATGGTGAAGTCCATTGGCGAGTGAGCCAGGTCCCTAGATGGCCAGTTGCTGGGGCAAGGTCGTACTCAATGCTCACCGGCCCGTTGGCGACTATCCCGCGTATGAACTCATGACAATCCTCGTTGTTTCAGAAGACCGCAGTGTCACGACTTCGAAACTATGTTCGATGGGCGCCTGGTCATCGAGGCATGGATGATCCACGTCGCTCGTCGGTGGGCTTGGATCCCTATCGTGCGCCTCCCGTGTGACACAACCATGTAGTCGTGGACGCACAGGGAGGTCGAGAGATCGCTCGGCTTGAGGAGCGAGTAAGATGCGGAGGCAAACTCTCCCATAGCTAATGACATGCGTCTCTTTGACCTCCTCCAAGGCCACGGTAGCAACACCATGGTCCTGCGCCTGCTCTCTCTCTCTCCCTCTCTCTCTCCAATGAAACAAAATTAGCTCTGTAGCTATCTCACACACACCATGGTGTAAACCAAACATACCAGCAGTGACGACACGTGGATGTCGATGTCGAAGCGCGGGGTGGCGCCCTCAAGGCTATCAATCTTGTGGCCGATTTCATCGGCGAAGTCCATTTGCGGGTGATCATGGTCCCCCAGTTCCCGGGGGTGAGGTCGTAGTCGCCGCTAACCGGCCTGTCGGCGAGCATGCCGTGGATGAGGTGGCGGCAGGCCTTGTAATTCCGGCAGACGGCAGGGTCCGCAACCTCGACACGGTGGTCGAACGGTGCCCAGCCGTCAAATGAGACGTCGAGCTCCACCCTGCTAGCAAGTTGGCATTGGTCCGGACGGCACGGTAGTCCATGTACCATCAAAACATCAGCCTACACCTTAAGGGGGCATTGTAGAATAATTTTTTTTCTAAATTTCATTCATAGACATGATTGACACATCTATTTGAGCAAGTAGAACAAATTTTGATGCTTTGGAGGTGGTTTAAAAATCACCTTTTTACAAAAACTGGCTTAAGTGAGACTAAATGGTCCCTCGTGTTTAAGCGTGATTTTTTCGATCTCCTCTAAATCATATATAATTTTGCACACTTGATATGTTGCACATATATAGCAATGTTTTCAAGGTTTTATAATTTTATAATTTTTTATTTAATTTATACTGCCCTGTAGATAGACTGATCAAAATATCGGTCTACACCTAAAGGGGGCATTGTAGGATATATTTTTTGCAAATTCCTTTCATAATCATGTTTGGCACATCTATTTGAGCATGCCGAATAAATTTGGGGTCATTTGGATGTGGTAGAAAAATCATATTTTTCTACAAAAACTGGCTTATCAAATGGTCCCTCGTGTTTAACTGTGATTTTTTCAATCTCCTCTAAATCAGCTCTTATTTTGCACACTTGATATGTTGCACAAACGTAGATAGCTTTTCAAGGTTTTATAATTTATTTATTTTTTTAATTTATACTACCATGCAAACTCATTGATCAAAATATCGGTCTACACCTTAAGGGGAATTGTAGGAAACATTCTTTCCTAATTTCTTTCATAGACATGTTTGGCACATCTATTTGAGCATGCAGAATAAATTTTGGGTGATCTAGAGGTGATGAAAAAATCACATCTTTTACACAAATTGGCTTAAGTGTATTTTTTTCAATTGGAGAGCATAGATGACTGATGTATTTTTTCGTATTTATTGATAATATTTTTTCGGGGGTAAAATATAATTCCTCCAGTACATCTATTTCCAAATTTTCTCGTACAAAACAAAAAAACTACACGCTGGCCACGAAGAAACCATAATTCTTAAGGTTGCACTTCAAAAACTCACATATAAAATGCAACAAAATATGTCAAAATCATACTGTTACAAGAGAATGGACCACCAAATAGCTAAGTCATACATTATGAGGAAGTCGCTGACTAACTGACAGAATGAAGTATATTTTAGAGACAAGGTCACACGGTACTAGACATAGACAACAATGCAAACGCCAACATCACGTTGATCGTTGACGTACTTGTTGTCCGACCGTGTGCACAATGTTATAGCTATCATCGTTCTGCTTTGAGATCCTACACAGAAGGATATAATTAATGACATGGAATATATTTGGACACATGCAAACATTAAATTACGTACGTCGATTGTGACCATTTGCCTCATGACAATAACTACATTTACCAAGTGATCTTCTCTTCTTCATCTTTACCTATAACCTTTTCTTCAGAGTACCTCGGCCTGGCACATGCACGGGATGCAGAACCTTATCGAAACCTTCACCATCAAAGTTAGCCGATTGTGGCATCAACGGGCCAAACCTAATGCTGTTACCATGAGCATTAGTTGATCCCTTACTATCAGCTTGTTCACTTGTTGATCCCTTGCAAACATCTTGTCCTTCCAAAACCATTTTTAGATGCTGAAACACTTCATCAAAGTGGCATGCCTTGAAACATGTCGCGTGACTAAAATTCCTTAACTTATGGTTCCTTTGTAGGGTTGCAGAGTATTCATACATCTCGCCCTTCCTGGTTGGTGCGAATGCACATTTTGCACTCATTATCCACCTAATGGGAACACCACACCTGGACAGTGTTTCTTCTTGTAAATTTCCTAATATGTAAAATATGTGGGAACATGGTGTGCCTGCGTATTCCAATTTGCGGCAAGAACAACTAATACTGCGAAGCAGACCTTCCTTCTGCTCTGTGCGCACTTCGATCTTTTTGTCCATTCTTTCCTTCTCAGACACAACGTATGTGGTAACTTCTGCTGCATCAAGTACCTCTCCGATCTCACATTTTCTTACAACATTTATGCTCCATAGGACCAACTTAAACACAACAGGAGTGAAAACTTTTGCGGCATGTTTCTCAAGACTTGAAGCATTTTCCTCTATGAACAAAACAGACTGCAAGGCTTCGATGTCTTGGAGAGCCTGTTCAAGCGTCACGACGCAAGGCAACACTCACGGTGCTCTAGCATTTGAAACAACATCATCTTAGCCGCAAGATGTGTATGTAGCACCGAGTTTAAACTATCACTCTGCTGATTGCTGCTCAATCCTGAGAAACAACGACCCTCAAGATATGGAGCACACCACAATTTTCTCATCTTATACATCTGATGCAACCAGGAGTCCTCACTTGTTACTTTATTCCGTTGTAAGAATTGTAACCATTTTCTCTCATGCTCTTCAATGGAAGATGTATCATATATGAAAAATCTGAATTCCTCGTTTACCGCGCCATCATGCAGATGACGTACAATGTTCTGCTGAATGTGCCATATATAGAGCCTATGGTTTGAGTCAGGCCACACCACCCTGGCTGCTCTCTGCAATGCAAGGTCCCCATCCGTGATCACACATATAGGATGCTTCTGTCCCATAGCATCAGAAAAGGTCCGTAACATCCACTCCTATGCATGGCTTGTTTCATGTAAAATGATACCACATGCAAAAATAACAGTGCTCTGGTGGTGATTCAACCCGACAAACGGCACAAATGGCAGATTGTACTTATTGGTTCTGTATGTGCTATCAAAAACAATAATGTCTCTGAAAGCCTCGTAGTCAAGTCGAGATTGACTATCACACCAGAACATTCATCAACCAAGTACCTGAAGAAAAAAAATCTCAATCTGAATCTTGCCTCGTCACCATGTGATTGAACACTGTTTGAGCATCCCTGGAAGCAATTGATCCCTGCTTGTTAGCATGGCAAAAATTGTAAACGTCTATCATAATGCATCCAACCTCATCATATCCACCATATTGCATGCACATAATATCCATAATATGGTGTTTTCTGATTCCAGATTTTTCCATGTCTGCAATGTTCGCTTTTTGCTCATCGCTAATTCTTCTGTGTGAACGCAAAAGACACGACAGATCGCGTGGGGCTAGAGGATGGTTGTGTTCATCGATGAAATCCTTCACAAACCACTGAGATGTTTTCTCCTGTCTTGCAATCACCAATTTAGCTTTACACCCTACACGAGTTATACTCCGTGGCCTCCTCTTTCTATCTTCCATCTTCCTCTTCTTGTGTTTCTCTTCACGAACCCCTTCACGTCTACACACAAATTTCCTTCAAATTATATGGCAGTTGGATCCATCCCACTTGGCATAACTTCTCCGGACACTAATTAAAACCTTTCTCAAGACCATATTTGTTATAGAATCTATAACCTTCATCCTCACTATTAAACATCTTGTTGGCAATATGATAGTACTCCATCATTGAATCATGACTTACATCCGCCATGTCTTCCTGCATCAGCATTCAGATGAATAAAAATCTGAAAGGACAAAAAAATGCATGCAAAACCCAGTACAAAATCTTGCGTGGAATTTTAAAATTTGTTCCTTGTACATGTTATGGCAAGCGATATAAGCGTCCATAAAACTGGGTCCCCAATAAACTAGTGAAGTGACCATGGATGATGAAAAATTCTAAATTGAATTGCATGCACTAGGGAAACCTAAAATCGATGACGAATAAACAAATCTAAGTAGGAAGTGCAGGCTACGAATCAAAGTAAGTTGAGGTTCGGGCGATTCATACCTTAGGATGCAAGTTGAGATTCGGGGGCCAGTTCAATAGCGTCGTCGCCGTCGCCGCCGACACTGCCGCCACAGATGTCATGGCTTATTCTTCTTCCTGCCACCGGGCACATCTTCTATAGTGAAATGGACCAGGAGGAGGACGAGGACGATGCCGACGACAGTGAATTGGTTCCTCTCGCCGGGCTCGTCGGACAGAAGGAAGGGGACGAGAATGAGGGATTGACCTACTGGATCTAGATATGGTTCTGGTCGTGGACGTGATCGGTTGAAAGCACAATATTTTACCCTGGACCATTATGCCCTTCTCTGATTAAACTAATTAGGTTTATTCATTTTTAATCCCCCACCAGATAGGACGGCTAATAAAAATCGGAGGGGTAAGTACTCGAAAGTACTCCCAGTACTGCCCCAATCACCGTAAAGGAGCTCTTCTCTAGCATGAGCGGTAGGATGAATACCACCGGTTTAAGTTCCTACCGCTTATGTGAGTGAGCATAACTTACAATTCAGTATACATCATTTCTCGTTTATGTCTTTATGATATATCACTTGTAGTAGAACATCTTCATTGCAGCTAAATCCTCAGCCAACTTAATATTGTTGGCATGCTCTTTTATGTTTTAGCGGCATTATGCTATAAATACTTGGGTTGACGGTCAATCGGTCATTCCAGTATTGTGCTATGCACACATATAATTGTACTTGCTATTCTATGTATTTATTTTATGACTTCTTGGTAAGATTCTATATACATGCCTTCGGGGTACTATATGTCTCCTACAAGCAAAAAAATAATATCAGTGGTCGAGTTCCCAAAGTATATGAACTTTATTTTGGTGAATTTCCTGGCAATATCACCAGTTTCTTAGGCATATCAATGCCCATACATAGTTTTACATTCATCTAGCATGTTGATACTTGCATCATAATGGTATACACTAAGCTACAATTATTGTGATAATTATTACATTGTTATATTTGGATCATACAATTATATTTATAAACTTGAAAGATGATCGCGTACTTCTAGATAGATATTTTACATTCCACATATAAGACATAATGTGAAACTTATTTATTACTGTTGCTTCTGTAGTCTATTTGCCACCTCCGCTTGAAACAGGAGTTATTAAATCATGTTCGTAAGCGGAGGATGGAGGGAGAGCTAGTCGCCAAAGACCATAGGTGGTGTGGGCCTGGACAGCTCCGTGGGTTTTCTGTTCATCAGACGGGCAGGGTAGCCCGTCAGTGTAGATTGCTTAATAGCAGGTCAGTAATATGCTTGTTTTGTTGTAGTGTTTGGAATGTCATGCATGCAGATACTCCATTCCAAACGAACTATGTAAATACTTGCACCCATATTTGTTTAGTATCTCCTTCTCCTTTTGTTTTTGAGAATAGTTCTTCGGAAGAAGAAATCAGAGTTCCAAATGTAACCCGTCTGAAAGAAAAACACTAGCCTGAACAACCACTTGGAGTTAAGCTTTGACTTAGTGTTGAAAATTGTATACTTGGAGACTGAACCACTAACCTTCTACCAAGCTGATAATTAGAAAAAAACAATTGATATGCTATCTGAATGCATTGATGATCTCAATGGCAAAATGCAGACTTCAAGTGTCCAGCAGTTGCCTGAGGATAGAATCTATAGTAGAAGCAAACTGAATGATTGGCCCGCCCATCAACTGCAGCTACAATTAAGAAACGCCTAAACACATTGTTCTCCGACAACAAACCGATGGCGTTGCAGTTCTAGATGAAGAAGAAATCATACAAGGTATGGTTAGAACTGATGTTTCAGTAGTTCATCCACTAGCCTATGCTACTTCCAACATCTGTTCTCTGCTTACTGTTGCAGCAGTACAAGGACATTTTGAGCTCCTGATAGTCTACTTCTCTGGTTCGGTGATCAGGTGGACACACACATTGTCTAAACAGGATAAAATCTTTGTAAATGTAGTACAAAAAAGATACAGAATCTACAATACCCTTGTAGAAACAGCAACGGCCAACTGCGTGACAAATATTTATAAGCAGGGAACATCTTTAGTTTAGTTCTTTAACAACATTCATGCTGCAGATTGTGTTTCTTTAGTAATGCCCATAAATGCAACGAACAAACTACGTACAAATGCAACTAGTTCAAGGGACTCAAGCATAGACGCATCAGAGCATTACAAAAATAGATGAAACATTCCTTTCATACCCTGGTGTATGCCCAGGACACATTGTACAGCAGCTCGACAAACCGTCAGTAAGCAAATATAGCACCATGTCTTGTACAGGACATGACATTGTAAAGATGGTTCCATTGCAGGAGCAAAATCCAGAAGTTTTTTTTGCGGGGGTAAAAGGGATTTGTATTACTCAAGAGCCAAAAAGGTCCTCCCTAGACAGGCTAGCAAAATCCAGAAGTTGACAAGGCCAACATTTACTACTGCTAGAAATTAAGCACCACATTGCATTCGCTAGGAAGTAGTAATACAAGAGAAGAACAAGTGGACATATCTAAATAACATAGTATCCATCAAGCACGATATGTAACAGATGCCGCATTAGGTTGATACCAAATAGTACCAATTAAGACATCAAATTGCAGTTCCACTAAAGGTGATCTAACATAGAATCTACCTGTTTCTTACTCTTAACCAGGCAAGGCATAATAACCATAATAACTAAACGAAAGACTAGACGGGAAACAAGAAGAATTACTTAGCAAATGCATAGCCTTCTTGTCGGACTGAAATCACTGTCCTTAGGAATTAAACGAAGATCTGTCGACGCCTTATGGAATCTGTTGCAAGGCCAGTTGAGAATCCGGGTTGTTGATGGTGTAGCTGGTGAGAAGGTGGATCATGGTGTAAGGACGGTCAGCGACCAGGACAAATTTCTTGTCCTGCTTCACGAAATCTGCGGCTTCAGAGATCCTCTCTACTTTGTTATCCTTGATGTTGCACTTGCAGATATGAGCGGATGAACCCAAATGTTGAGTGTAGTACACACAGTCTGGCTCAGTTCCTGGGAACTCATCAACATTGACGGAGAAGCACCTGTGGTCACCGATGAAGATTGCATATCTGTTTGTGGTCTTCAGACACTCGAGGTTACCTATCTCGGTGTCAAATTGGAAAGCAAAGAGAGCCAAGACTCCCTGTGGATTCAAGATCTTCATGATGATACATATATGCCCATGCAAATCCACTAGGAAACACCGCATGCCGTACCCATGTCCAGAAAGATCAAGGGAGAAAACCTCGGTCACAGATGCCCATGCAAATCCACTAGGAAACACCGCATGCCGTACCCATGTCCAGTAAGATCAAGGGAGAAAACCTCGGTCACAGGAGAAAGATTAACCGGAAGAAATTTTCCTAAGCAAATAATCATCTCACGAACTATGGATGCTTTAGAAAAGCTTGCGTAGACATCACCCACGACCGCCTTTCGGAAGAAATCGTAAGCTGCTGGCTGCTTATGGTTGTATCTGACGAAACTTTCACTGTGAGGAGCTTCCGAGTAAGCCTTGCGAGATGAGTCGGAGAACACGGTGAGTCAGAGCGAAGAGCCGTGGGGGAAAAGGACATCAGCGATTCCCCACATCGGGGGGCACGAGCGACGCGAAACGGATCACGACGCCAGTAATAGGGTTGAGGACACGAGCGACGTGAGGAGCGGTCTTTTCCGCCAGAATGAAGTAGCCGTTGAGAGTGGTAGCCGCGACGTGGTAAGCGCCGAGCTGCGGAAGATTCTTGTGGAGGAAGCGACAGTGTCGGTGTTCAACAGGAGCAGATTCCCTTGGCTCTGGAAGACCTCGTCGAGGACGATCCACCGGCTCAGGTGAAAGCGGGGGTTGGAGGCGTCGCTCCTTGGATCGTCGGTGGCGGCGCGCCAGCCAGTGCAGACAGTGCGGTACTCCATGTACCAGTCGAGGTCGTTGTCGTCGAGGAAGGAGTCAACGATGCGGCGGACAAGGTCGCCCGGAAGCATGGATCAGGGTGGACGCGGTCCGGTCCGGTCCGGGCTTTGACCGCGCCAACCTTTGGACCGGCCGCGGCCGGTTCGGTCCGGACCGGACCGAGGTGGCCAGCAAGCCTATTTTCGAGGACCGGACCGAGAGGAGCAAAGCTCAGTCAGCTCGAATGGACCGAATGGGACCGATGGTTGGGACTCTGTTTAGACTGTTTTGTTGTATTTAGACTGTAGCTATCCCTGGGAGTGCTATATTAAGCGTTTTGGCCATTATTTAGCCGGTAGCTTCTCCTGGGAGTGCCCTGTTGCGCTTTTTGGCCACAATTTAGGTTGTCCAAATTTAGTGAGTGCTCTGTTTCTGTATAATGACTAGTATGGCACAACTAAATTTGGACAACGTTTTATTTGTATTTTGGACATCAGAACAATTGATTCTGAGAAGAACAATAGCACAAAAAATCACATCCACAAACATAAGGTCTTATCATCATTGAACCACACGATTACAAACTTGCAATGACAATTTCGAGTTCATGTCAATTGACAAGTTCAACATAACACAAATGAGAGGTTCATCTCGAAACTTGCAATAATAATTCATAGTTCATGATTTGACAAATTCCAACATAACACAAATTCAAAAGTATCCTTCACATGAGAAATACCACTTTGACATCCATCTCCAGAATAGCAAGATCAACATCCACATGATGAACATCTACAAGTAAGGTAAGCAACATTCACATAAATAATATTTGGTATCGTATGACAAGTGTAACATGTAGGAAGAATAGTTACCAATCGTTGATCTCCTCCACCAAAATTGGTAACTTGATGTTCTCAACATCATCCTCTTCATTCTCATCCCTCGGCTACAAGTGTGGAAGTTAAACAAATGCTCACATCACATACAACAAGACCAAAAAAAAGAAAGAAAAGGTAAGGAAAAGATGGCAAACATACCACCAGATTCAAGTCAACGTGAGCACCCTTGATATAACTTGCACCACAAACTAATGCCTCCACCATAACCGGTTTTAACGAACTCCTGTAGTCATCTAATACAACACAAGTTGACAAACTAGTTTGAGGATGAGAAGTTGACAAGTTTATATCCAAAGTTCAATAGTACGAGTTGACATACCTAAAATCCGGTCATGCTGAAGGTAGATTCCGAAGACACGGAGGTAGCCGTGATAGTAAGGAACCTCCTGGCTATCTTGGCCATAATTGGCTACCTAGGAGCATTGTCTTTCCACCAACCAAGAAGATCAAGAGCCTTGTTGCGATGGGCAACCTCATCCTCTAAGTAGTTCCTCAACTCACTCTTTGATATTCTTGTTGAACGGGACGATAAGAAGGACTCGTACCCAGCTTGAACTGGGATACTAGGAATGTTTGCAAAGGAAGATGAACTTTCTCCATTTCCAGCTTGCTTATCTTGAGCAACACATTTTTCATACAAGGCCGCCAACTCTTTCTCCACGATTTTTATCTCAGTCCTAAACCTCGCACTTCCTTCTCCATATAGTTCTCCAAAGGCCCACTCTATGTAACTCATCTTGTACCTAGGATCAAAGATGATAGCATTGGGGTGAATTAGAAAGCATAAAAGTAAAAACAAAAAGCATATTAGTAAAAAACATCAACCGTTGGAGTAAAAACAACAACCATATAAGTAAAAAATAGCAATCATTGGAGTAAAAACAGCAAGCATATGTACCGTGGATTAAAGATGGTTGCGATCACCATGGCATTGTTCTTTTCTTCCCAATATCTGTCAAACTTCTCCAACAATGCTTCACCCATTTCCTTGTAGTGGTCACTATCACTAGTCATTGCATGTTTGATTGCAAGCTTGACGCCAACAATGTATTGGTGGAAGATGTTCGAAGTGGGATATAAACTTCTTGAAAATGCTTTTGTCACCTCAGCCAAACTCTCAATTAATGGAGAGATAAGCTCATACATGTCCCACTCTAAATTTGTCGGCGCCCAAGCATAGTTGGCATTGGAACCAACATGAGAGGTCAAGGCTTCCTTATATCCACAGACAGTGCTAATCATCTTATAGGTTGAACTCCACCTTGTTTTACAATCCAGGTGTAAATGATTACCAACTTTGACACCCAAGCTTTTGCAAGTGGCAACAAAAGCATGGAGACGAGAAGGTGACCTATTGAAGTACTTCACCATCTCTCTTAAGCTGTTTATCAAATTATCTAAGATCTCTGTCCCATCTTGCACGACCAAGTTGAGGATGTGTGCACAACAACGAATATGAAAATATTGGCCTTCGAAGTCCTTACCTAGAAAAGACAAATTTTATATTAGCAAAAGCAGCAAGCATGTGAGCAAAACTAGCAAGCATATGGGCACAAACATCAAACATATGAGCACAAAGAGCTTATATATGAGCATAGCAACAATCATATGAGCAAAAAATAATAGCATGTGAGCAAAAACAGCAAGCATATGAGCACAAACATCAAACATATGAGCACAGAGAGCTTCTATATGAGCATAGCAACAAGCATATGAGCAAAAACATCAAGCATATGTGTAAAAACAGAAGGCATACAAGCATACCTCTCTGAAACAAGAACTTGGCCTTCAAAGCATCGATCGTACCATCATTGTTTGAAGGGTTGTCAAGTGTGATAGACATAATTTTGTTCTCAATATTCTTTCTGTCAACATGCATAGAGAGCATCCGCAATGACATTTCCAGAGTGAGGAGGATCCAACTCCATGAAAGCAAGCACACGGGTTTGTAAGTTCCAATTCCCATCTATATAGTGTGCAACCACACGCATGTAAGATAAGGTTTGGTTGCTTGTGCACAAATCTGTAGTTAGACATATGGAGTTCACACCCTTTATGAGAGATTTAAGCACCTCTTTTACGTTCTTGTAAACCCTCATGCACTCGGCTCGTATTGCCTTCCTTTCAATGGGTTTATAATTTGGATTCATGCACTTCATTAGAATGTTGAACCACTCATGTCCAACCATTCTAAATGAATACTCATGCACACATATCATCTTAGCAATAAGATCCTTGACGATTCCTTTTGGTTCTACTGAATTGAGGGGTGCATTGTTGGGCCACTTGTTGGACCATTGATTTTGTGCAGTTCAAGAGTTGTTTGGATGGCATTCCTAGCCATCTTGCCCCTTAAACCTTCACATTTGAAAATATGCCTTCCAATAGTTGAGGTGCTGCCACCTTGCGTATACGCATACCTCTTTTTGGGACAATAATTACAAGCAGCCTTCAACACCATCTCTCCGGGATGCTCCTGGCTCTTTGACCTTGTGAAAATGGGCCCAAATATCCGATGACATCCTAACAGGTGCATTGGCTCTTGGCCTCTTGTTCTTGTTCTTTTTCCTTTCTCTTGCCTCCTCCTCACTAGAGACAACATGCACGAGTGATTCCTCGGACATAGTGTCACCTTCTAGTTCATCAGCTGATTCCTTATACCCTTCTGATGTATCATCATCCGACATATCAGAACTCACTTGTGGCGGGACTATAAAAAGATTTTGCTCCTCATATTCCTCATCGTCCTTGTCCTTGTCCTCATTCATGTCCACGTCCTCATCCTCGTCCTCGTCGTCCTCCTTCTCCTCGTCATCTACCACCTAACACACATGAGGGCACAAATAAGAAAACAACACCTATATGGTTATATGGAAATATGGCTACATCAAGCATCAAGTAAGCAATCATACAATAGTAGATGCATGAGGCAGCTCGGAGCAGGTTGCGGAGCCAGCGGCAGCGGCTTCCGCGGCACGCACGCCGGCACCAGTGCGGTCGGGGAGGCGCGGAGGAGGTGGAGGGTGTTTTTTTAACCTACAAATCAACTCTCCCGTTGGGGCATTGGGAAAGTCTTTCGCCTTCCCATTCTGCACCTTAGGCTTCCTCTTATTCCTCAGAACCGGCGGAGGCAGCGCCGAATCTTGCCTAATTAGGTAATTCACGATCTTCTCCTTTGCCTTCGCCTTCACATTCTGCTTACCGGCACCCTTTCCCTTCTCATTCCCCTTCTCCTTCACCGTTATCTACAAAAAATAGCACATAATATCTGCAGTCAGTGCATCAATCAAGTGCAAATAATTCATCTTCTTCCTTTTGTAGCATAGAAAATCATCTAGTACTAGTGCAAATAAACATAATTATCTACTGAATCATCTCAGTTCGGCGAGGGTTACAGGTTAGAGACAGATTACCTCTTCCTCTTCATGGCGCTCGGTGAGGAACCAGGGAAGGACGGACCGACGGCGTGCTGGCCTTGCTGCCTCCCCGACGTACACGTGCTCCTCCAGCTCGGACTCGGATGAGATGGCGCCGTCGATGAAGGGAGAGGCCGCGGGCAACGGCGTCGTCGCCTTAGGGTCAGGGTTAGGGATAGAAGAGAGGAGGAGGTGCTGCCTCTGTTTGTGAGGAGAGCCAGAAGGAATCGAGCGGGGAGGGGGAATGGAATGAGGGGAGGGGGTTGCTCGGCTCAGGGGCTCGGTGCCTCGATCTATTGGACAGGTGATGGGCCTTGCGCCATCGGTCCGCTCGGTCGGCCTAGTTAAAGACCGGACCGGACCGAACTTTTTTCTGTCTCTTTTTTTGGGCTCGGACCGGCATATTTTCCTATCGGGCCTGGACCGTTCGGGCATGTCCTAAACGGGCCACGAGCAGGCCGCAAAGCCCGCTCATGCCGTCCAGGATGACCCTTGCAACACAACCACGTCGCCATGAATGCGCAGGGAGCTCGGGAGATGGGTTGACTTGCGGTGGTGGAAAACACGCAGGAGAAGTCTCCCACAGCCGTAGACGTGTGTCTCCGTGACCTCTGCTACGTGCGGCTACGGGGGCAAAACTATGGTCCTGGCGACCCCCCCCCCCCTCTCTCTCTCTCTAAGGAAACGAAATGAGCTCTGCACCAGGGCGGATCGTCGGACGCAATTTCTTATAGGCGAAGGAAGGAAGGAAGGCACGCACATGACTGGCTGTAAACGAACAAACCTGCTGAGGGTTTCCTAATGGAAACGGAAAGTGGGCCCACTGCCTATTACCGTTGAAAGAGAAATGTATGACTAGCTTGAAGACTTTCCCTTTTGCTCCCTGTAATAAATGTCGGTGAAGACTGGATACAGTTTAGAGACAAACCAAAAATGGTGTGATTTCATTTGCTGCCCTAGGGCATCATAAACTGATATGCTGGTTAAAATGGAAAATATAACGAAAACGGAACACAAATTCATATAGTAAACTATCCGCGAAAGTATTTCACAGAACTAAACCTTCAGGTAGGGCCCAACGCTAGGCGCTATGCGTTGTGTTGTAGCGCCATTCTGGCAGGTGCTACATACCTAACCATATGTAATAATGTAGTCAATACATTTTTTGTTAGATGCTCATGTGATTAAAAAGTGTTCAATGATTTTTTAAATGTTCATGTAATAAAAAATCGAGCATCACAGAATAATGTAATTAAAAAAGTGTGAGACACATTCTTAAAAAATTCATATAATTACAGATTTATTGAATGGGACGCTCGGCGGTTTGGTGTCAGAATAGGGGATTAGATGGGACGAGCGGGTGACAAGACACATGAGATGTGAAGGCGATGGAGTCAAATTATGGGTCATGCGGTATTAGGAAAGTACCAGAGGAGTCGCAACCCCCATTATACGAGGAAGTTGGAGCGTTTTTTTTGTGTGATGAACTATTGAGCCAAGTAACCGTTTTTCTATGGTTTGAGTGGTAAGGCGGTGCACTTGTTGGCATTTCCTTCCCATCGGCCCGCTCTAGGATGCACTATATATGTAGCATAAGTTACCGTGAATTGTTTGGCGAGCTACATCTATCTTTGTTTTATTCTTGAATCTTGAAAATAGATGACAAAAATTAGTTTGAAAAACGGTGAAGAAAGAGATGCCTTTGTGTGTCTCTAAAATGAAAGTAGGTATACGCGGACATTTGGATATGCCTTTTACATATACCCTACAAAAAATTGGACAGATAATGATCTGCATCCATATAAGGTAATTTGTTAGAAAAACCTTTTTCCCGATATACACAGTCGCCGCCCCGCTCTATTACCCTATTTCCTGATATACACAACCTTTGGGCAAAATTTTCGAAGAAGTGGTAAAGCCCATCCAGATCCAGGCACACACAGCCGCGGCTCTATTGCCCTTTCTGGCTTGTGAAGTCCAACCCCTAGAATTACGGGTTCTTCCACACCCGCCACTCAGACGGCGGTCTCCGTTTCAGCAACCTGTCCAGGGGAGCCGCCTCTCTGGTCGACGCTTCGCTCCCTTTCCTTCGCGGGGGCTACGCTAGGGTTAAGCTCAAACAATGCAGCAACAGCCTTCTCATCTGCAAATGCTGGGAATCACAAGAAGACGAGGAATGCAATTATATCGTGTGCAATCCTATGACGGACAGTGGACCGTGTTGCCTCCTATGGTATGGCAGGATGAAGAGGATGATGAACCTGTGCATGTCAAACTGGCACAGCCCTTCCTGGCCTTTTTTTACGCGGCCGTTCCGTTCCGCTTTGTGGTGTTTACACCCATGGTAGAGTTGTACAACGATGTGGCGATATACTCGTCCGAAACTGGGCGATGGACTCGGAACAACCATGAGTTGGGGGATACCAGGGAGTATCCTCCTTTTACTGCAGAATGTGACTTTGCGAATGGCATGATGCATTTTATGCATTTGGTGATCGAGGAACCTATTATAGCTGCAGGGGACTCAAAGGGGGATGTTTGTGGGGGAAATTGCTCTCCCGGAAGGAATGGAAGAAGCCAGGTCTGGTTATAGCTCAATTGGATACTCTCAGGGGAAATTGCATGCTTGGTATATGGTTCCTTATTATTACCAACTCTTTGTGTGGGTACTTGAGGATTATGCTAGTGAAGTGTGGACCCTAAAGCATACTATTGATGGTCCCCAAATGCTTGGAAGGGAATATGACGAAGATGACAAGACCTTTAAGTATGAGATGTTTGCAATTCATGCGGATCGTAATTTGATTTTCGTTACTGACTGGAAGGAGGTGAATCTGTCGTATGATATGGATAGCTGGGAAGTGCATCTTATGTGCAATTCTGGAGATTTCATGGGTGGTTTACCTTATATTCCCTGTTTCACAGATTTGGTTGGCGGATGATTGCTGAAAGTCCTTGCTTCTTCATGCATTTAACATGGTGGCACAAATGCCTTTGTAAAAACTAGTCGTTGGGTGTGCGTGCGTATGCCTAATGGTCTAGTTCCGTGGCAGCATTCCAAAACATGCTCTTCAGGTGAATGCCCTTTTGTGGCTTTGAACAATGTTGGTTAGCTTTACATATTTTGTAAGCAACAAGCGATCCAATAGATAATGCGTAGTTGCATGAATGATCTAGTCCCTTACATATTTGCTTTTAGGTAATACTAATTGCTGTTGTCACTTGATATCTGTTATTGGTGGCTGAATGTAAACAGATCCTAGTTTCATTTATGAATCCTTCATGGCCTTCCATCGATGACGTTAAATAATATGGAGCTCTTTATATGGAACTCCTTTTATATAGATTGCATAATATGCAGCCTAACATATCTAATGAACATCATTATTTTTCATTATTTTATTCAGTAGAGAAAACAAAATAATTCTCTTTGTTGCCACGACTATTAAGCGCTCTTAAGTGTGCGTTCGTTGCCTACTACTTAAGAACCCCTGGTGTGCTCATAATCTTGTGTTTTGATTGAGTTTTCCGTCAGATCATGACCAATATTTTCCTACTAGAATTCTTACTATATTGTTGAATTTCTAGGCTGTAGTCAAACTAAAACTATTTTGGAGGAATCTTAAGATTTTTGTTGACCATGATGTAGCTTAGTACATAATTTTGTCGTCAACTACCCAACATTCTGAACTTTGTATTGAGTGCACATTGAATTCTGAACTTCTCACTCTGAGTGGGTCTTTGCCAGGGACCGGCAAAATTAAATGGGTAAAAGAAAAACAAAGCTATGCCTAATCAGGCATGACATGTAAATCTAGCAAAGGTTACTGCACGAATGGATTCTGGGCAAGCGCTTGCCTTGCCTCGCAAAGCAAAGAAGCGAGGGGTTTGGTTCCCCCACAACTCATCACGTTACCCGCAGTTTCAAGTTTTTTCCTCGTTTGTGTGAGCAAGCCAATTTGGCTACCATCCGTTGGCAAGGTTTTCCTTGCCCAGCGAGGTGAGCGGGCGAGAGATCCAAAGTTGCTAATTTGTTACTAGAAACTGAGCTTTTATCACCATTCCTTAAAATAAATATCCACATCAGGTCAAGGTTTTCGAGTTGACGAGTCAACGAGTCGTTCTGTTAGCGACTCTTGGCGAGTTGTGCCATGCCGATCGACTAGTCGAGGTATTTGAGCTGAGTTCTAGTTACGACTCATTGACTAGTCGTTCTACTCGAAAACAGGGCATCAGATAAGTTATGCTGCTCTTGTCAGTTATTTCAAAATATTAATATGGACCTGCCATTTGTAGATAGTATGTACTACCTTCTGTTATTGCACCCAAAGTCAATGGTGTTGGCTAAAAATGATGTATCACTATACTACATAGCATTACTGGTCACTACTCACTTTGGTTCCTATAACTATCTTTGGCCACATTCCTATAGATTCAAAAACTACAATCACCTTTACCAGGTTGAAAGCATTTAAGTGTAGAAATACAGTAGTAAACAATTCTTTTATTTTCTCAACTGGCAAATGCTTTGAAACAGATTCTCAGACAAAGACGCTAATAGTGAGAAGAGCGGAGGGATTTGCAATCCGGACTTTGATGACCCATCCAGAATTAAGCTAGGCATTAAGAAAAAATAAACAGTTACTCACTCCGATCCAAATATGAATTCTTCTATCTGCTATAACATGATATCTAAATTCCTGACACCCTTCTTAGTAATCCATATTACCCATCTAATTAATAAATCTGATGTAGATAAGAGCAACTGGTTTGCTGTCTAGGATTACAGGCTACTAATTACTAGTATTATTTAGATGAATTCGGGATAAGTGATATTTGCTCATATATTCTGCAATTTTTCCCACAATCAATAATGCAGCAGTGGTTAAATTTCCTGTATGGCTACTACCGACTGCTCACTTTGCTCTTTGCAACTTTAGACAGATAGCAAGAAACGGAAAGGTGCGGTAACACCCGGGGGTCCCGAACCTCTTTTATCTGGCCACTCAACCTCGATGAGACGGAAAGGTTCGGTAGCACGTGGGGGTCCCGACCCCCTTTTATCTGGCCCTTCACCAATAAACGGAAAAATGCAGTAGCAGGCAAGGTGCAATCTGCCTACGAATGAACAATGTGAGTATAGGCACAGATTCGTTTTAAATATTGTCAGGCTCCCACGGGTAGCTCTCCTAAGCCTGCTAATCAAACTTCTGGTACAGGACCTGGCGAAAATCTCTATGGGCTAGCTGCTTCCCGGACGGTGCTGATAACCAGGTGCCTAGACAACCGGGTGCTGAAAAACCAGTCTGACCTCCCAAATATTTATTACATCGGAATTTATTCTTTGTTTCCTTTTTGCGGGGAAGAAATTTATTCATCTGCTATGTAATCTATCAATATCTTTGCATTCGAGATGTATGAGTCAAGCACCTTGAGCTATCTAATCTCGGAATCTAAAGCCGAAGTAATCCATCACCTCACGCCAATAAATTTGGCACTTTGATTCTTGATAGAACCACGCTTTGATGCACGGGATGTGGAAGGCATTAGTGTGGAGGCACGACAGCCTGACGATCTCCTTGTCACCATGCTCCAACTCCAAATGGAGAATTGCGCACGCTAGGCCGGGTACCGCCAGACCTCCTACAACAGCGTCCGCGTGCGGATGGCTGAAAACGAGAGATACCAGTAACTACGGCAGGTGGATGTCGATGTTGAAGCGTTGGACGACGCCCTAAAGGCTATCGATCTTGGGGACGATCTCATCAGCGAAGTCCATTTGCGGGTGATGATGGTCCCCCCCCCCCCCCCCCCCCAGTTCTTCGGGACAGGCCCGTCGGCGAGCATCCCGTGGATGAGGTCGCGACAGTCCTTGTATTTTAGTAAGACCGCAGGGTCATCGTCGAACAGGCGTGGGCACATAGCCGATGTTGGCCTGCGTTTGGTTGTGGAGCCGAGGACGAGGAGCTCGGCACGGTAGTTGAAGGCATTGCCGACGAAGACGCCCGGCAGAGCCGCCATTTATCATGGCGCCGAGGGCCCATAAGTTGGCCTGATTGCTTTGCGCCTCCCGGGGTTGTGCTTGGCGTTGCGGTCAGTGTGGTGCAATGGTAGCGGCCCTAGAGCGCCTCGAAGGTGAGTGGCGCGGCGAGCACCAGCGGGCGATAGTGGAGCGTGTCCTCCGCGGATATGACCCGCAGTCGCACCTTCTCCATGGCCAGATTGGCATGCGCTCTGGGCGGAGGAAGGGGCGGTGACACGTGAGAGGGCGCCCAGGACGGAGGCGGGGGCAGGGAAGACTGTTGGCATTGCGGTGGCGTGGCGGAGGGGTGGCTAGCGGATATGGAGTCGAGCTACTGCTAGGAAAGGCGGAGATGGAGGGCGAAGTAGGAGTGGTCGTGAGGCGAGGGCTCAAGCTCGCCGCGCAGGATAGCGAGGAGCTCGGATGTGAGAGGGATCCTCGGCGCCCCGGCATCTGTGTAGCGTGGCGGCGGCGGAGGATGAGGAGAGTTTGGGCGTGACAACAGAGGAGACGGTGGACGTAACAGAGGTGGGTCAGGTGGCATGGCGGATGATACTATGGGAGGCGGGCGACCGAGGACGAGGCCCGCCATGGGTTGGCATACGCGCTGGGTGGAGCAGGGCTATCGTCATGACTGTCTGCAGCAGTCCGTTCCCAAGATCGATCAGCAGAGATCGTATCTCTAGTTGTCGTTGATTGTTGGTTACTTGCGCGCTGGTCCTTTCTCTAGTTGTGGTTGATTGTATGCTGGTTCGTTATTTATTTTACAGATAGAGCGAACGTGTTGGTTTGACATCTTACACACAGCGGGATACTTTGTTGTGCGCGTACGCCGGCTGTAAGCGGAAGGGATGCCGCTAAGAGCATCTCCAGCTGTTGGACCCCAGGGGGCGCGTAAAATCGCCGCCTGGAGGCGAACCGGTGCAAAAATCAGTATGGGGGCTCTCGGGTTCCCAACCGCCGGCCTCAGTGTCGCCCCCAAAAGACGGTTTAAAAAAAAGAATTCAGTTAAAGTTCGGCAAATGGGACAAAGATTTGGCTAAAATTCGGGAACATTACTTAGGTGACCTACATAGTTTTTTACATAGCAAAGTGAAGAACTTTTAAAAAAGGGCCGCAACTACAACTACGGGCCGAAGAACACGCTGAGCGCGACGAGGTCGCCGACGTCGCCGCCATCCTTGCCGTCGTCCTCGTCGTCCTTCTCCTCCTTGACGCGGTCGTCCCTGTTGTACCCCTGCCCAGCGTCGCCCAGCTGGCGGACCAGTGGCGGCGGTGCGTCATCGTCGAGGACGACGACACCTCCCTCGTCGCAGCCACGGCGCCGAGCGGTGAACTGCTCGTAGGCGCGGCATTGGCGCTCCAGCTCCGTCCGCGCCCAGTCTTCGCGCGCCCACTTCAAGACCGACGCGCTGTCGAGTTCCTCCTTCATGCCGCCGGCGAGCCCTAGCTCCGTCTTCACGGCGGCGAGCCCCGACTCCGTCTTCGGCTTGACGTAGCGGGGAGGAGCTGAGGAGGAGGCGCACCCGCCGCCCTCGTTGATGACGATGCCGGCGCTGCAGGTGCGCCGGCCGAGCGGCTGGGCTTGGGGAGAGAGGGGAGGATCGGCGGCGGCGGCTGCGCACGGGGAGAGAGAGGCAGAACACGGCGTGGTGTGGCCAGAGGTGAGGGGGAGGCGTCGATTTTATAGCCGTCCGGCGCCATGTGTACGCGTGGTGGGAGGGAGGGTGTCGCCGCGCCACCCGTGAGGAAGCGCCGCTTGTGAGGAATCAATGGAAGGCTGACCGGCGGCAGCCTTGGCATTGATTCCCCACGGGAAACCGAGGCGCTGTGAGGACGACGAGGCAAGTGTCGCTGACTCGGCAGGCCCGCAATTAGTTCGCGCCAAAATCGCTCGCCCCCCCCCCCCCCAGTGCGCTGGGTTCGGCCTGGGTCTGCTGGCGCCAATTTAGGCGCAAACTGGTAAAAAACAGGCTCCTGGGACGTGACTGGGCCCATTTCTAGGCGCCGGCGTGAAAAAATCGCCTGGAGGACGTGTTGGGAGCGCGGCTCGAGATGCTCTAAGAGCCTCTGACCGTTGGAAGAAATGTGCATGATGAGTTTGAAAATATTCCCATTTGCTCCCTAATTAATATCAGTGAACACCGCAAACAGTATAGAGACAACTGTAATCTAATTTATTGCCTGCGGGCGTCATATACTGACGTGCCCAAGTTATGGGAATGATATGATGGGGTAGTTCAGCTTATAAGATAAATATCAGCTAGATTACTATATATGGTGGGTAGTTCATCGAACTCCTAGCTGAAGATGAGGAATTAGTAGATTAGAAAAATATTCATGTAATTAAAGAAGTGGTTGACACATTTATACAAAGAAATTCATGTAATTCAAGAAGTGTTCGGTGTATTTTTTATAAGTTTTTCTGTCATTCAAAAACATTTCTTTATTAAAAATCCATGTAATAAAAAATGTACAACACATTTATATAAATGTTTAAGCGATTAAAAAAGTGTTGAATACATTTTATTTTTTTCATCTTATTGAAAATGTGTTTATGTAATAATGTTGTTAATACATTTTAGTAAGATTGTCATGAAATTAATAAATGTTGAATGCCTTTTTAGTTCTTCTTGTAATTATAAATGTTTGTGCATTACAAAATCATATAATTAAAAGAAGTGTTTGACACATTCTTAGAAAAATCATGCAATCTCAGATTTACTTGTTATGAATAAAAAATCAAAAGTTGAAGGAACACTAGAAATGCTAGAAAAATAATATGTCGTGTGTCATGCATTATAATATTTATTACTCCCTCGTGTAAAGAAATATAAGACAGTTTAGATCACTATGTTAGTGATCTAAACGCTCTTATATTTCTTTACGGAGGAAGTACAGTAATGATCTAAACGTTCTTATATTTCTTTACAGAGGGAATATGTCAATATATCTTCCTTATAGGCTACGGAAGGAAGGAGATGTATGCCTGGAGAAGAGATGTATTACCTCAATATTTATTACCTCAATATATGTATCCTTGGCTCATGGGTAAAGAGATGTATGCCTGGAGACGGCAAGATTTGAAACACTAGAAGTGATGCAAAATATCGTGCTTCATCTCCAAACATTTTCGGTAGTAACATAGTAGGCACAGAAACCTTCTCACTGGGTTACTGTGAGGGCAAAAGCTGCGAAGTTTGTCTCATTGTCACCATGATCCAAGTATAGCATACATATGGAGCACACCACGCTCGTCGTCAAAAGAGCTCCGGGAGCGGCAGCCTCTTTGCAGCCGCGAATTAGGGCAAGTGGCTCGTAGTAGACCAAACATTCTCGGAGTGACGACAGGAGGATGTTAATGTCGAGGCACTAGATGACGCCCCGATGGTTGTCGATCTGGAGGCCGATCACGATGGTCAAGTCCATTGGCGGGTGAGCTATAGGCCCCCTAGTTGGCTAGTTGCTGGGGCGAGGTCGTACTCGGTGCTCACCGGCCCGTCGGCGAGTATCCCATGGATGAACTCACGGCAATCCTCGTAGTGTCGGAAGACCGCAGTGTCCACGACCATGAAACTATGCTCGAAGGGCACCTGGTCATCATCGAACGAGGCGTGGATGATCCACAATGCTCATGAGTGGGCGTCTCTATGACCTCCACCACGGCCACGGTAGCAACACCATGGTCCTGGCGCGTGCTCTCTCTCTCTCTCTCTCCAACGAAATTAAATGAGCTATGCAGCTAAGGAAGGCACGCACGACGGCCGTACAATGAAGGGATGTTGTTGAGGGCCTCCTTCTAGAAACGGGAAGTGGGCCAACTGCCTCTCACCACCGAAAGAGTTGGGCATGATGAGTTTGAATACTTTTATATTTGCTCCCTAATTAATTAACGTCGGTAAAGACTGCAAACAGATCAAAGAGAACTGTACTTTGATTTGTTTTACTGCATGAGGGCTTCTTGTACTGACATGCCCATGTTATCATTGTGAGATGAGGAGGTACTTCAGCTTATAAGATCAGAGCAAGATTTAGTAAGATGAATATTAGCTAGATTACTAAGATGATAAGTTCATAGACCTCATTGCTGAAGAGGAGCAATTCATAGATTATAAAATATTCATGTAATTAAATAGGTGTTTCTCACATTTTCACAAAGAAATTCATGTAATTTAAAAAGTGTTCGGTCAATTTTCCTAATGTTTTTGTCATTAGAAAAAAACCTTACTAGAAATCGATGTAATAAAAGAACAGTATGATACATTTATGGAAATTTTGATGTAAATGAAAAAAGTCTTCAATGCATTTTAAAACATCTTTGAGTTTTTAGAAAATGCAATCATGTAATAAATAGTCAATATGTTTTAGTAAGATGGTCATGTGATTAAAACGTGTTCAATGGTTTTTTGAATATTCTTGTAATTAAAAAATTTCAGGCATTACCAAATCATGTAATTAAAAAAGTGTGTGGCACATTCTCAGAAAAATCATATAATATCAGATTTACTTGTTTTGAAAAAATTAAAAGTTGAAGGAGCACTAGAAAGAAAAAAACAATGTTAAGACGAATAGAGCAGCAAGTTAGGGATCCAAGATGTTTACATTTGAAGTTTATTCTTTCAACTGTGGTTGTTTTGGAATCCCAAATATTAATTACCTCAATATATGTATTCTTGCAGCGCGTGATGGCGCCGCCCCGCCTGGGTTCTCCTCCACGCCTGAGTTCTCCTTCGCCGGCCAGCCTGGGTTCTCCTCCGCCGGCCAGCCTGGGTTCTCCTCTGTCCTCCTCCATGGCTGCCGCGGCCAGGACTTGGTCGGCGGCCTCGGATGCGACAAGGGCAATGGCGACCAAGGTGAGCACCAGTTCCTAAATCAACATTCTCCTGCCAGTTAATGGCTATACCCACGACGCATTTGGTTGGGACACTGGTAACGTATTCATGGTGGAGGGAGTTCGCTGGTGTCGTTGCCCATGGGGGAGAAGGGAGAAAGCCGGCCGCCGTGGTTCTTGTTGACGGATTCGACGGAAGACACCTCCGACGTTGTTGAATGCTGCTTGTGGTGAAGAAAATATCTGACAAGCGGAGAATAGAAAGAGGGGATCAATAGCGGGCGAGAAGTGTTATTCCATCTCAGGGCCAATCGCCACTCGAATGCGCCCTATTTGTATTACATGATTGCTTGTTGGAAATGGACATGTTTTCGTAGGATTCACTAGCCACTCAGATTTCTTGGTGTGATTATAGGGGTATATTGCATGCACGTTGGTATTTTTTTGGAAATGAAGGTTTACCCCCGGCCTCTGCATCAGAACGATGCATGCAGCCATCTTATTAAAAGTTCACAAAGTACCACAAAGTCATAAAAGTATTACAGCTCGCAAGCGGAGCAAGAGGAGCACGTTGGTATTTAGATGGCTTGGTCAGTTCTTTAAGATTTGCTATAGTATCCCCCTCTGATTCCCGGTCTCCACTCTCACCATCAGCTCCTGGTCCGTCCCCACATCTGCTGCAGTTCTGTCTGGACCTCCCATGCCCAGATCTAATAGAACCTGTCTGCTAACAATATTGCTGCAGTGTCGCAGGATGATGTTGCATTAGGACCTGATTTGGCTTCTGTCGACTTGTCCTGCTGGAGATCTCCCAACGCCCTCTGACCAGCTGTTGTTAGCTTAGCTGTAACATAAGGAATGTAGTGCCAGTTGTCTCCAAGTAAGTATTGTACGTAGCTGAATCTTGCTTTGATCATTCGGACGTTATAACCAGCTTATAGCCTCTTCCGATGCAGGGTTGCTACTTCTACAAGTCACAACAGCCAAGCTACTAAGAAGGCCGCAAGTAAAGCCAAAGGACAACCTGACTCTGCTGTTGTCACTTCGAAAGGTGTTCTATTTCTTCTAAAATCATCACAGTAGAAAAGACAGAGCAAGACTGATGAACTGTTGCTTTGCGATGTTTGTAGTCACTGAAGAAGCGATTACTGTGGATGATGCTAAAGAGCGCGTTCAAATGGTCGTTGATGCTCTTAGTCCAAGGAGAAATCCAGTGGATATTGTGCAAGCCAGTCCATGCGCTGACTGAGTGTCCGAGCGCTGACCAATATTGTACAAGCCAGTTCAAGTGCATTGGCGGTTACTACGCCCCGACCTGCAACGCCTCCTACTATTTTGTATGTATTGTATCCGTTGGCCGGCACTCTAGAGGATGGGGTTTGTACCAGCAAAGAGGACATGATTCAGGCCGAGCTAACGAACCCCAAGCTGAAAGCTCATCCCCGAGAAAGTACCACAGTAAGTACCGATCATTTTCACTCGGATGTTCTTCTTTTTGACTTGTCATCCGAGTAGCGCCTGATAAGTTTTCTTCTAGTGAGGGCACGTTCAGTGCACATACTAGGTGTTGCCTCCAAGACTGATGATTGTTGGCAATCAATTAGTGTCTATAGGATTAGTTTATTTCCGTCTTCATAAATCTAGAACCAATATCTGAAATTCATGTCTCCGGGTGATTGTTGACAGCCAGTTAGAGTCTATATTATTAGATTATTCTTTGTCTTTGAAATTTTGGTCGATCTCTTTGAATTCATACTTTCTCTCGATCACTATATTACTAACTGCTATCTTATGTCTTTTGAGCATAAATATTGTGAACTGGAATCCAAGCATCTGGCAATGTAGGAAGTAGAAACTCTCCGTGCGGAACTGGAGAAAGAGAAAAAGAAGAAAGAGAAGCTGGAGAAGGAGAAAGATATCATGGGAGGTAGACTTTTCATACCAGGCACCACCATGTCGGGCCACAACAACCAAGGTGAGCACACAATCTTCTCATCACGATGGTGACTAGTGAGTGTCACTCCTCGTGATCTTCTCTATGGATCTCTCCGGGTCATCTATGGGTGTATTTTGGTTTGATCTTTGGTAGGATAGATCAACTTCTTGCAAATGGAGATATTTTCAAAATACTTCCTCAAGTCCGAAATGACCCCTGATTGTATTACATGTTTGCTTCTTGGAAATGGACAAGGTATCCTAGGATATTTACTAGCCACTCAGATTTCATTGTATTATTATGGGGGTATGCCATGCCCTTGGGTTTTTAGAGGGCTTGATCAGATCTTTAAGATCAATAATATTATCCGACTCAAAACCAAGTGTTGTCATATAGTTTCTTAATGTTAATGGAAACTATGTTCAAATACAAATCCAACGATATATTTTTCAGTGACATGCATTTATATTTTGTTAGTTAAATATATAGACAAAGTTTAGCATAAAATACAAAGATGACCAATAAACTAGGACGGAGGTAGTATAAGGTTAGGTTACTACGCTGATCTCTCTTTCTTGGATTAGAATCTCGGGGCCCTCGCCTTTGAAAAATTCGTCAACTTATTGAACTGCTCTCATGGAACCCGTGAAACCCCCACACCACCTCGTTTGTCGCGTTATTTTCGTCCTTGCTGGTCGGCCACACCCTCGGCTTGTCTGTTTGTGTCCATCCCATGTGTTGCCATTTCCCTCACCCTGCGCCTTACGCACTGCATCCATTGTCTATCGACATTTTCCACTCCTTGAAAGAAAACACTGAAATGGACGGAAGCTCCTCCGTGGACAAGGTGCTTGGCTCCCCCAACTTGCTTCATCACATACTCGGCGGTTGGGCGGCTGCGCCGATTTGGTGCGCGCGTCAGCGGTCCCTCTGTCATGGTGCCCAACCGCCAAGCTGCCTACCTTCCCCAACGAGTTCCGCAAAAGGCTCGCCCCCTCCTGTTAGGTTACGTGGTCGTTTTTTAGGATTTCGGTTGGAAGAACTTGAAGTTCATTGTTTGCCTCGGCATCGAGAGTGGCTATGTTCTAGAAGCTGGCATGTTGGCTGCAGCATTCGGTAGCCCGGAAAGAATTTTCCTTGTTCTCGACACTATCCAATCTCGGCTTGTCAGGAGAGAGTGAATCCTAGCTACCGGTTACGTCGATCTGAAGCCAGCAGCAAGCGGAAGTCTGTGTGATTACGCCTTCCGAGCAGGATATCACGCCTGCTAGCGATAACATGTTTGGGTATTTCATTGTCGTGAACGGAGAGATTTCCTTCTTCGTAGCCCGGCCTATAGACAATCACAAGTTTGAGTTCGGGGGGATACACATCCAAAGGGACGAGCCCTTGCGCTACCATGTTAGAATTTCTCTAGCGTTTGTCCGACTCAATCCGTGTATGCTTTGCGTACTACCACAAATCACAGGTTTTACCCATGTGGTCTGTTGACGCGGTCAGAGGGGGGGGGGGGGTTGTTCACCCATAAAGATGTGCCCCACCCGAAAACCTTGAGAAAAAAACGAAAAGGACGGTCGGTGTGCTCTCACATGTAAAGGGGCGTCGATATCCTCACAAACTACTATAAATGGAAAGGGATCCCGTTCCTAAAGAAAGGGTTCCTATTGTATGTGGACTCATGGTTCTGAAAGTGCATAACGGGGTTCCTGCGTGATCTGCCAATGCGGTCGAAGGGGGGTCCCGTTCACCCGTAAAGACGTGGCCTCCACCCCCAAAGACCGTGTGCACTGTGCATTTTGTTCACATTAAAATATAGATAGTCTCCCCCTCCACCTCCCACGTCGGATATATGCCAAAAAAATAGGAGTTCCATGTGATATTTGAATGCATGTGTGCTTTGTCAACCATTCATGAAACCAAGGATAGAAATGTGACGTTGGTTTCTCGTTCAACTGTAAGAGGATCGCCACCCCGTGTGCACTATGCGACGTTTGGACCAAATTTAAAGATGCTAAGCGATGAGTGGGAGCCATCGATATGCTTACAGGAAAGGGTCGTCCACATGCTCACGGTCGACTATATATGGAAAAGGTTCCCGTTCCTTAAGAAATGGTTCATATTGTACGTGCGTGGGTGTTTCTCGCGGTGCATAACAAAGGTTCCCATGTGGTTTGTTAATGCGGCATTTCGGGGCGGGGGGGGGGGCTCGTTCATCCATAAAGATGTGCCCCCACACGAAAACCATGCATCATAAAATGAAAAATTGTGGTCGGTTTTGCTCTCACATGGAAAGTGGCGTCGATACGCTCACGATATACTATATATGGAAAGGGTTCCTATTCTGTGTGGATTGGTGGTTCTCGTAGTGCATATCGGAGGTTCCCGCGTGATTTGTCGATGCGGTCAAAGGGGGGTCTCGTTCACCCGTAAAGTGGGGCCTCCACTCCAAAGACCGTGTGCACTGTTCATTTTGTTCACCAAAAAGATAGATGAGTATCTATCAGTCTCTCCCTCCACCTCCCACATCGGATATAATGCAAAAAATGGAAGTTCCATGTGATGTGTGAATGCATGTGTGCTTTTTCAACCATTCGTGAAGTAAGAGTAGTCGATGTGCTCACGACCTAAATTATACGGAGCTTCTGCGTGTGCCCCCCCCCCCAGCCACAATGCCTTCTGCGATGTTCTATCAAAAATTTCAAGATGAAGGTCAATTGATCTCATGTGGAAAGAGTCATCTATATGCTCACGGTCGACTATATATGGAAAGGACTCCCGTTGCTTAAGAAATGGTTCATATTGTATGTGTGTGGGTGGTTCTCGCATTGCATAACAAAGGTTCACGTGTGGTTTGTCGATGCGGTCTTTTTGGGGGGGGGGGGGCTCGTTCATCCAGAAAGATGTGCCCCCACCCGAAAAACCGTGTGTCAAAAAATGAAAATATATGGTCGGTTTTGCTCTCACATGGAAAGGGGCGTCGATATGCTCACGATATACTATAAATGGAAAGGAATCCCGTTCCTAAAGAAAGGGTTCCTATTGTATGTGGACTCATGGTTCTGAAAGTGCATAACGGGGTTCCTGCGTGATCTGCTAATGCGGTCGAAGGGGGTCCCGTTCACCCGTAAAGACGTGGCCTCCACCCCCAAAGACCGTGTGCACTGTGCATTTTGTTCACATTAAAATATAGATAGTCTCCCCCTCCACCTCCCATGCCAGATATATGCAAAAAAATAGCAGTTCCATGTGATCTTTGAATGCATGTGTGCTTTGTCAACCATTCATGAAACCAAGGATAGAAATGTGACGTCGGTTTCTCGTCCAACTGTAAGAGGATTGCCACCCCGTGTGCACTATGCGACGTTTGGACCAAATTTAAAGATGCTAAGCGATGAGTGGGAGCCATCGATATGCTTACAGGAAAGGGTCGTCCACATGCTCACGGTCGACTATATATGGAAAAGGTTCCTGTTCCTTAAGAAATGGTTCATATTGTACGTGTGTGGGTGTTTCTCGCGGTGCATAACAAAGGTTCCCACGTGGTTTGTCAATGCGGCATTTCGGGGCGGGGGGGGGGGGGGTGGGGGGGGGGGGCTCGTTCATTCCATAAAGATGTGCCCCCACACGAAAACCGTGCATCATAAAATGAAAAATTGTGGTCGGTTTTGCTCTCACATGGAAAGGGGCTTGATATGCTCACGATATACTATATATGGAAAGGGTTCCTATTGTGTGTGGATTGGTGGTTCTCGTTGTGCATATCGGAGGTTCCCGCGTGATCTATCGATGCGGTCGAAGGGGGGTCCCGTTCACCCGTAAAGTGTGGCCTCCACCCCAAAGACTGTGTGCACTGTTCATTTTGTTCACCAAAAAGATAGATGAGTATCTATCAGTCTCTCCCTCCACCTCATGTGGAAAGAGTCGTCTGCGTGTGCAAAAAATGGAAGTGTGGCCTCGACCCCAAAGTCTCACCATCGGATATAATGCAAAAAATGGAAGTTCCATATGATGTTTGAATGCATGTGTGCTTTTTCAACCGTTCGTGAAGTAAGAGTAGTCGATGTGCTCACAACCTAAATTATACGGAGCTTCTGCATGTGCCCCCAGCCACAATGCCTTCTGCGATGTTCTATCAAAAATTTCAAGACGAAGGTCAATTGATCTCATGTGGAAAGAGTCGTCTATATGCTCACGGTCGACTATATATGGAAAGGACTCCCGTTCCTTAAGAAATGGTTCATATTGTACGTGTGTGGGTGGTTCTCGCAGTGCATAACAAAGGTTCACGTGTGGTTTGTCGATGCGGTCTTTTTGGGGGGGGGGGCTCGTTCATCCAGAAAGATGTGCCCCCACCCGAAAAACCGTGTTTCAAAAAATGAAAAAATATGGTCGGTTTTGCTCTCACATGGAAAGGGGCGTCGATATGCTCACGATATACTATATATAGAAATGGTGCTTGTTCGTTAATAAAGGGTTTCTATTGTATGTGGATTGGTGGTTCTCGCAGTGCATATCGGAGGTTCCGCGTGATCTGTTGATGCAGTCGTCCCGTTCACCCATAAAATATGTGGCCTCCACCCCAAAGGCCATGTGCGCTGTGCATTTTGTTCACCAAAAACATAGATGAATATCTATCAGTCTCTCCCTCCACCTACCACATCATATATTGCAAAATACGGCATTTCCATGTGATGTGTGAATGCATGCTTGCTTTGTCAACCATTCAAGAAGTAGGAGCAGTTGATGTGTTCACGGTCTACATTATACGGAGCTTCTGCATGTGCCCCCCAACCCTATGCCTTATGTGATGTTCTAACAAAAAATTGAAAACAAGATTGATTGCTCTCATGTGGAAAGGGTCATCTACATGCTCATGGTGGATTATATATATGAAAAGGGTTCCGGTTACTTCAGAAAGGATTTATATTGTACGTGTGTGGCTGGTTCTCGCAGTGCATAACAAATTTTCCCGTGTGGTTTGTTGATGCAGTCGAAGGGGGGGGGGGCGGCTCGTTCACCCATAAAGATTTGCCCCCACCCGAAAAATGTGTGTCAAAAATGAAAAATAATGGTCGGTTTGCTCTCACATGGAAAGGGGATATGCTCACGATCTACTATATATGGAAAGGGTTCTCCTTCCTTATGAAAAGGTTCCTATTGTATGTGGATTGGTGGTTCTCTATTCACAAAAAAGGATTGGTTGTTCTGGCAGTGCATATCGGAGGTTCCCGTCTGATCTGTCAATGTAGTCGAAGGGGGTCCGTTCACCCGTAAAGATGTGGCCTCTAAGAGAAATTGCTTAACACAATTGCATTTCTTTTTCATGCACCAGGAGAACTTGCTCTAGAAGCCTGCTTAAGTGAAGGACCTCAGATATGGATCCCTCGCCGTCGCTTGTGGTGTGTGGTGTGATGGCGGCCATTGGTGTTGCGAATGGACAAATTGTTGTGTGGGGCGAAAGTCATGATACTGGTGGTTCTTTTGACTTGTGTCACGGGAGGCCAATTTTCGTGTTTTGACCCTTCTGATAAAGTTCAGCCGGATCTGACCCTAGTTCGAAAAAAATTCAGGGTCTGACCCTTTTTCCTACCGTCGTAGTGTCTGGCGGTAAGGTAACACAGGCTACCGTCATTATCCTTGGCGGTAGGACTTAACTGTGCTGTCACGGCCAGCAAAAAGGTGTGGGGAGAAAAACAAGTAAGAAGACTATGCAATCCCTTACCACTAAATCGAAGTACCTGTCCGAGGCTTTGAGTTTACCGCATCCTACGCGGCACCCCCGGCTGCCAACAACATGTCATATGTTCCTACACCAAGTTCCGGTAGCTCTCTGTCACCCCGCAGCAGCAACCACGAGTTCCCGGGAACGGCTCACAGGTGAGGTCGGGCATCCGTCCCTCTCCCCCCCCCCATGTTCATTTTCTTAACGAGTCCTAACGATGCCACTGTTCTTCCCCAGCAGCTCAGCCATTCTCAAAGAACAGGCTAAGATGCAGAAATACACCTCGCTCCAATAGAAAAGAATCACCAGGTCTAGTCTCACCAATGTATACTCGTTGGAGTTCTTCTTGTCAAGAGTTCACCAGCTGTGTTGACACCTGAGGTTCATGGTTTGCCATGAACTGCTAACGGAACTCCTTCCTTGCAGCAAGGCATAGCTATACTCCCTCTACATGGCACTAGACCGGGGAAGGCTCTTCAAGCCATCAAGACGGAGAGGCACCTTTTTTTGAAAAGGGGAATATATTAATATCAAGTAGATATCAATTACACCTACTCTCTCCCGTTGCCGATAGCCACCACAGCCGGGAGGCACAACAGCAGCCACCGGACCTTGCTACCGCTGCCTGTGTTGCCAATCGACCAGAGCTTCCGTTGCGCCAAGGCATGCTCCATCGTCGTGCCGTCCGTCACGTGCAATCCCCCTGTCCGCCGCTGCCGCCGCCGCCGCAAGGCTTATCCGTCAGACCCGAGTGCCGCCACGCCCAACACCAACGCCGCGCCTGACAATGAAGAGGCCTGCCCGTGTAGCCCCCCCACACTCGCGAGGACGCCAAGGCCCCGCCGCCGCCGGGCCGGACGAGCTTTGCCTGGCCGCACCCCGTGGCGGTGACGAGGAAGGAGGAGGGGAGACAATCGCCTTGCGGGCGTGACGAGGGAGGCATCCGGAAATTTCGGATCGAGGATACGTGCGGGTGAGGATAAGGGGGAGTCAATCGACGGAGAGGCACTTGCTCTAGAAGCTCGCCTAGGAGAAGGACTTTAGTCGGCAAAAGGCACAAATTTGACCTTAGGGCAAAACTATTTCATAAACTAAACTGTCTTTAAAAACTATTTGACCAATACTAGTAGAAAATAGGGCTTTGGTCCAGGTCGGGTCAGCCCATTAGTCCCGGTTCAGTCCAGAACCGGGACCAATGTGGGCATTGGTCCCGGTTCGTGTGCCCAGGGGGCCGGCCGGGCCACGTGGGCCATTGGTCCTGGTTCATATGGACTTTTTGGTCCCGGTTGGTGGGATGAACCGGGACCAATGGGCCTCGCTCCTGGCCCACCACCATTGGTCCCGGTTGGTGGCTTGAACCGGGACCAAAGGCTCCCCTTTAGTCCCGGCTCATGTCACCAACCGGGACCAATGAGGTGCCTATATATACCCCTCGCTCGCGAGCAGAGCACCCCAGTGCTCTGTTTTTCTCTGGCCGAGGGGGAGAGGGCTTGGTGGTGCTCTAGCTCACCTCCTATGCACACAAGGTGTTCGATGGAATGCCCGAGCCACACTACTTAAGCTTTCTCCTCTCCAAGCTCGACCTCCAAGCTCCATTTTCCATAATATTTGTCTAGGTTTAGCGGTCCGTCACGCCCCGTCCCCGTCTTCACCGCCGTCGATCACCCGCGCCGAGCTCATCGCCGGCACCACCATGGTGAGCCTCTTGTTCTTATCTTCTTTCTGAAAGGAAAAATATTCTTACTTGTATGTTTACATAGATACTTGTATTATTTTCTTACTTTTATTATTGCATCTTATATAGTGCGATGGTTTTGGTATCCGCCCCCGTCGGCCCTCGTCCTGTCTATGATTCGGATGTGGTATATATATTATCTTTATAACTATTGGTTCATTTATTGTTTATGAAAATTATGCCGACCAACGTGACATAGATTTTATTTATGTAGGATGTATGTGAATCGGAAATGCCAACCGACCCTATTGTCGAGAGGTTAAATTTAGTTGAAGAAGAAAACAATTTGTTGAAGGAAAAAATAAAAAAATTGAGGAGGAGAAGATGATATTGGAGTTGCATGTTGCGGATGTCGTCGATGATCACAAGATCAAGATGGATGCAATGCGCTTGAAGATTAGAAAGATTAGAAAATATGCCATTCATACCGAGGCTTGGTATCATTATGCCGTTGGATCAATTGTTACCTTGGTTGCGATTATGATCGCATTTGTTTTCGCATTGAAATGTTTTACATAGTTTCAATGTATGGTTTAATTAATTAGATGCTCTGGAGAGCTATATGTTGTTAGATGAGAACTATGTATGCACTTTGGTTTTAATGTGATGATGAACTTCTATTAATTTGGACACTTAATTATATATAATGCACGCAGATGAACCGGCAATGGATGTACGGTGACAGACACACCTGCGAGTACATTAAGGGCGTGCATGAGTTTCTCGATGTGGCTGAGGCAAACAAGCAGAATGGTTTTATGTGTTGTCCATGCACTGAATGTGGGAATACGAGGTCTTACTCTAATCGGAAAATCCTTCACTCCCACCTGCTTTACAAGGGTTTCATGCCACACTATAATGTTTGGACGAGGCACGGAGAAATAGGGGTTATGATGGAAGACGGCGAAGAAGAAGAGTACGATGGCTACTATGTGCCCCCTGAATACGGTGATGCTGCAATGGGGGGAGCTGGTGAAGATCAAGAGGAACCAGATGATGTGCCCAATGATGCTGCAACGGGTGAAGCTGCTGAAGATCAAGAGGAACCAGACGATGTGCCCGATGATGATGATCTCCGCTGGGTCATTGTCGATGCAAGGACGCAATGCAAAAGTCAAAAGGAGAATCTGAAGTTCGATCGCATGTTAGAGGATCACAAAAAAGGGTTATACCCCAAGTGCGAAGATGGCAACACAAAGCTCGGTACCGTACTGGAATTGCTGGAGTGGAAGGCAGAGAATGCTGTGGCTGACAAAGGATTTGAGAAACTACTGAAAATATTGAAGAAGCAGCTTCCAAAGGATAACGAATTGCCCGACAGTACATACGCAGCAAATAAGGTCGTATGCCCTCTAGGATTGGAGGTGGAAAAGTTACATGCATGCCCTAATGATTGCATCCTCTACCGTGGTGCATACAAGGATCTGCACGCATGCCCGGTATGCGGTGCATTGCGGTATAAGATCAGACGAGATGACCCTGGTGATGTTGACGGCGAGCCCCCCAGGAAGAGGGTTCCTGCGAAGGTGATGTGGTATGCTCCTATAATACCACAGTTGAAACGTCTGTTCAGAAACAAAGAGCGTGCCAAGTTGATGCGATGGCACAGTGAGAAACGAAAGAAAGATGGGAAGTTGAGAGCACCCGCTGACGGGTCGCAATGGAGAAAAATCGAGAGAAAGTACTGGGATGAGTTTGCAAAGGACCCAAGGAATGTATGGGTTGCTTTAAGCGTTGATTGCATTAATCCTTTCGGGGAGCAGAGCAGCAATCACAGCACCTGGCCCGTGACTCTATGTATGTATAACCTTCCTCCTTGGATGTGCATGAAGCGGAAGTTCATTATGATGCCAGTTCTCATCCAAGGCCCTAAGCAACCCGGCAACGAAATTGATGTGTACCTAAGGCCATTAGTTGAAGAACTTTTACAGCTGTGGAATGGAAACGGTGTACGTACGTGGGATGAGCACAGACAGGAGGAATTTAACCTTAAGGCGTTGCTGTTCGTGACCATCAACGATTGGCCCGCTCTCAGTAACCTTTCAGGACAGACAAACAAAGGATACCACGCATGCACGCACTGTTTAGATGACACTGAAAGTATATACCTGGACAAATGCAGGAAGAATGTGTACCTGGGCCATCGTCGATTTCTTCCGACCAACCATCAATGTCGAAAGAAAGGCAAGCATTTCAAAGGCGAGGCAGATCACCGGAAGAAGCCCGCCATGCGCACCGGTGATCACGTGCTTGCTATGGTCAATGATTTACACTACGTAATCTTTGGAAAGGGTCCCGGTGGACTAGCTGTTCCGAATGACGCTGAGGGACACGCACCCATGTGGAAGAAGAAATCTATATTTTGGGACCTACCCTACTGGAAAGACCTAGAGGTCCGCTCCTCAATCGACGAGATGCATGTGACGAAGAACCTTTGCGTGAACCTGCTAGGCTTCTTGGGCGTGTATGGGAAGACAAAAGATACACCTGAGGAACGGGAGGACCTGCAACGTTTGCACGAAAAAGACGGCATGCCTCCGAAGCAGTATAAAGGTCCTGCCAGCTACGCTCTTACGAAAGAAGAGAAAGTAATCTTCTTTGAATGCCTGCTCAGTATGAAGGTCACGACTGGCTTCTCGTCGAATATAAAGGGAATAATAAATATGCCAGAGAAAAAGTTTCAGAACCTAAAGTCTCATGACTGCCACGTAATTATGACACAACTGCTTCCGGTTGCATTGAGGGGGCTTCTATCAGAAAACGTCCGATTAGCCATTGTGAAGCTATGTGCATTCCTCAATGCAATCTCTCAGAAGGTGATCAATCCAGAAATCGTACCAAGGCTAAGGAGTGATGTGGCACAATGTCTTGTCAGTTTCGGGCTGGTGTTCCCACCATCCTTCTTCAATATCATGACGCGCGTCCTAGTTCATCTAGTCGACGAAATTGTCATCCTAGGGCCCGTATTTCTACACAATATGTTCCCCTTTGAGAGGTTCATGGGAGTCCTAAAGAAATATGTCTGTAACCGCGCTAGGCCAGAAGGAAGCATCTCCATGGGCCATCAAACAGAGGATGTTATCGGGTTTTGTGTTGACTTCATTCCTGGCCTTAAGAAGATAGGTCTCCCTAAATCGCGGTATGAGGGGAGACTGACTAGAAAAGGCACTCTTGGAAGAGACTCAATAATATGCAGGGACGGATATTCTTGGTCTCAAGCAAACTACACTGTTCTACAGAACTCTAACTTGGTGACCCCATATGTCGATGAACACAAGAACAGTCTGCACTCCAAACACCCGGAGCAGTGCGACGACTGGATTACATGTGAACACATCAGGACTTTCAGCAGTTGGTTGGAAACACGTCTCAGAGGTGACAACACTGTTTGTGATGAGTTGTACTTGTTGTCCAGGGGACCATCTTTGACTGTTTTGACTTACAAAGGATATGAGATAAATGGGAACACATTTTACACGATCACCCAAGATCAAAAGAGCACCAACCAAAACAGCGGTGTCCACTTTGATGCAGCAACTGAGAGCGGAAAGGACACATATTATGGTTACAAAGTGGACATATGGGAACTTGACTACGGACCTGATTTTAAGGTCCCTTTGTTTAAGTGCAAATGGGTCAATCTGTTAGGCGGCGGGGTACAGGTAGACCCATAATACGGAATGACAACAGTGGATCTGAAAAATCTTGGGTACACTGATGAACCGTTCGTCCTAGCCAATGATGTGGCACAGGTTATCTATGTGAAGGACATGTCTACCAAACCGAGAAAAAGAAAAGATAAGGAAGCGAATACATCATACGATGAGCCAAAGCGCCACATAGTTCTTTCAGGAAAAAGGGACATCCTGGGAGTGGACGGCAAGACAGACATGTCTGAAGATTATGAAAAGTTTCATGAAATTCCTCCCTTCAATGTCAAGGCTGACCCAAGCATCCTGATAAATAATGAAGATTATCCATGGTTACGGCGCAATAAGCAAATGACACAAGCGAAGAAAAAGTGAAGACTTTCTCCCGCAACTATTATGATGATACCATGCCAACTTTGTAACACACGAACATGCTACCATTGTCCGTTTTGTACATGCACATGCTATGTGGGTGAAATTATGATACCATCCCAACTTTCAACTTTTTCAGAGTTCATTTGAAATGCTTTCATGTCTTATGGTTCGGCCCTCGTAATACCATGACCATTAGTCCCTGGCCCATGCCAACTTTCAACTTTCAACTTTCTAAAACTAATGGCACTAACAGAAAGTTTATAATTTTGCTCCTCGCCCCTGGCCCATGACCATTAGTCCCGGTTTGTGCCACAAACCGGGACTAAAGGGTTGGTCCTCGTTGCGGGCAGAGTTTAGTCCCACCTCGCCAACCGAAGGGGGCTCACACCGGTTTATAAGCCCTTCCCTCTCTGCCTTGTTGAGCTCCTCTCAAAGTGAAAATAGATGCCCTAATAGAGAAAAGTTTAACCTAAATTCATAGTGAATTTCTCTGAAATTCATAGAAATTTACTAGGAATTTAGGTTGAATTTTCTCTATAAGCGCATCTATTCTCATTTTTTAGTAAGTTAATCACAAACTTGTGATTCAAACAATTTTCAAAGAATTCAAATTTTAACTATTCAAATTTGAAAACTAATGGCACTAACAGAAAGTTTATAATTTTTCTAAAACTAATGGCACTAACAGAAAGTTTATAATTTTGCTAACCTAAAAGCAAACAAAATTAAAAATTAAAGCAAAAAACAAAAGAAAATAAATAATGCAAAAAACAAATCAAAAAAACAGGAAAAAACTATTTTTATAGTAAAGTTAATCACAAAATAAAATAAATAAAGCAACAAAGAAAACAAAAAAACTAAAAAAGTGTTTTCAAATTTGAAAACTAATGGCACTAACAGAAAGTTTGTAATTTTTCTAAAACTAAAAGCAAAAAGAATAAAAAAATAAAGCAAAAAACAAAAGAAAATAAATAATGCAGAAAACTAAACAAAAAAACTGGAAAAAATAGCAACAATAAGTATTTTGTTGTAAGTAGAAACAAAATAAAATAAATAAAGCAACAGAAAGTTTATAATTTTGCTGACCTAAAAGCAAAAGGAATTAAAAAATAAAGCAAAAAACAAAAGAAAGTAAATAATACAGAAAACAAAACAAAAAAACTGGAAAAAAATAAAAATGGCAACAATAAGTATTTTGTTGTAAGTAGAAACAAAATAAAATAAATAAAGCAACAAAGAAAACAAAAAAACAAAAAAACAAAAAAAATGCCACCTACTGGGCACCCACGGCCTGAATACGACTAGAAACCCTACCATGGGCCAGGATTCAGGCCCGCGGGAGGCCCAGTAGGCCCACGGGCACACATTGCACGGTTAGGCCCGAAAGCCTGCTTTAGAGAGGAGCTCGAGAGGGAAGGCGCACCACACCTTATAAACAGGTGCGGCTCCCTCTCAACTAGCGAGGTGGGACTAAACATTTGGGCGCGGGGCAGCACAAGGCCTTTGGTCCCGGTTGCTGGCACCAACCGGGACTAAAGGGGGGAATTGGTCACGGTTCGTGGCACCAACCGTGACCAATGCCCCCCTTTAGTCCCAGTTGGTGCCACCAACCGGGACCAAAGGCCGCCGCTTCCTGCCCTTTGGGCTGCTAAAAAGAGGCCTTTGGTCCCGGTTGGTGCCACCAACCGGGACTAAAGGGGGGCATTGGTCACAGTTGGTGCCATGAACCGTGACCAATGCCTCAGCTATATAAGCAACACTTGGGAAATTTTCACCATTTCCCTCGCCAGTTGCCCCGACGACGCCGAGCTCATCGACGTCGCCAGGCTGCCCCGACGCCGTCCGCCGCCCCTGCCGTCGCCCGTGCCTCGCCGTCGCCGAGCCCGCGCGCCCCTGCCCTCGCCCCGAGCGGGCCTTCGCCGTCCCCGAGCGTAGCTTCCTCCTCGTCGCCGACGCCACCTCGCGGTGAGCGCCGCCCCGTTCCCCTGCTCCTCCCCCTGTACTGGCTGCTGTCGCCGCCGCGCGCTGCCATCGCGACGCCGCCCCTGCCCTTTGCTGCCGCCGCGCGCCGCCCCTGCCCTTCGCTACCGCCGCACGCCGCCCCGCCGCGCGCCGCCCCTACCCTTCGCTGCCGTCGCGCGCCGCCCCTGCCATGCGCGGCCGCCGCGCGCCGCCCCTGCCCTGCCGTGCCGCCGCCCCTGCCCTTCATTTTTTAAGTTTAATTTCTTTGTTCATATATATGTGTATGTACGTATGTGGCTATGTGTATGTATATGTTCATAGAAAGTTTTGTATAATGTATATGTGTATGTATAATGTTCATATACAATGTATAATGTATATGTGTATGTATATGTGTATGTTAGTTTAATTTTTTTGTTCATAGAATTTTTTTTCACATATATATATAGAAAGTTTTTTGTTCATAGAAAGTTTTTTGTTCATATATAGAAAGTTAGAAGAAAATTTAGAATATGCTAAAATTTATAAGAAAAAGAAGGATAGGAAAGAAGAAAATAAGAAGAGGAAAGAAAGAAGAAGAGGAGAGGAAAAGAAAAGGCGAAATCAGTAGGAAGAAGAAAAAAGAAGAAAAAGAAGAAAAAGAAGAGGAGAAGAAGAAAGGAATAGTTTCTTCTTCTCCACTATTCCTTTCTTCTTCTCCTCTTTTTTTTCTTCTTTTTTTTCTTCGATCTTCTCCTCTAGCTATTCCTTTCTTCTTCTCCTCTTTTTTCTTCTTCTTCTTCTTAATTTTTATCGGGAACGAGGGTGTCGAGGATCGCCGAGGGGTCGAGGGTCGGGAACTAGGGTAGAGGGTCGAGGGTCGTTATGGGGTCAAGGGTCGAGGGTTTCAGTGTCGAGGGTTCGAGGGTTCTAATGGGTCGAGGGATCGAGGGTCGAGGGTTCCAGGGTCGTCTAGAGGTCGAGGGTTCCAGGGTCGTCGAGGGTTCGAGGGGTCAAGGATCGCCGAGGGGTCGAGAGAGGTTTCCTAGTGTCAAAGTATTAAAGAAAACCATGGCTTCATCATTAGCCGGAAGTAACCAGGGCATGAGGAAGTCCTCCAAAGTTATTTTGGAATGGTGTCCCGGATAGGATAATTTGCCTTTTTGTATGAATTTCAGCAAAGGCCTTCCAAATAATGATATTTGGAAGGTTCTTGCTGAACTTTGTACCAAAAAGCGAATTATCCTATCTTGGACTCCGGTCCAAAATAACGTTGGAGAGCTTCTTACCATCATGCACCTGTTACTTTCGCCTAATGATGAAAACATGGTTTGGTTGAATCCTTTGACACTAGGCAACCTCCCGACCCCTCGGCGATCCTCTTGAACATGAGAGGAAGAAGAGGATAAAAAAGAAGAGGAAGAAGAAAAAACTCCTCTATTCTTTCTTCTCCTCTTTTTTTTCTTCTTCCTCTTTTTTTTATCGGGAACGAGGGTCGTTGAGGGACATAGATGTAGTGTCATCGTTGTCGATATACCCCCTCCCGATAGCTTCAACACATGGGGGGGGTCGACATTACCCCCTCCTTGAAGCGTTCTCGAGGCCACCCCAAACCCTTGAAGCGTTGTCGAGGCCACCCCAAAACCTAGAGAAGCAGCGTCGAGGCCACTAATTAATATATATGATTCCTTACTATGATTAGGTAGCTAGTTCTACGTTTGCCACTAATATATCCATCTGTCATGTTTGAATAATAATTGCCATGTTGTAAATATTTGTAGAAACTATGGACACCGCCCGAGACGAAGCAAAAGAAGCGTTGTTGAGGGACATAATCACAGAAGGAAGTGATGCCGTCTCGTTGTTTCTCAACGACACCGATGGTCTGGAAGGAGAGGGTGAAGAAGCTGACTACGGTGACCTAATGCCGGTGCAAGAAGAAGAACATGAGGACGGCTCCGGTGACCCAATGCCGGTGCAAGAAGGAGACCGTGATGACGGCTCCGGTGACCGAACCGAGTCCGGCCAGGTATATATATTAGTTAAGCCTGTGCTGACTAGCTAATTGATGCATTCATTGTTTTGGTATGTACACATATTAATTAAGTCTTTGTTCTTTTTTCTAGCCCTCCGGATCGAGCACAACTTCGGTAAAGAGACGAGGCCCGAAGAAAAAGTTGAGCTCGGATGAAAGGTTTGAGATCATAGCAATCGCGCCCGACGGCCAACCGATTGAACCCATCCGAACAAAGAACGCATTTGTTGCTCAGTGCGGGGTTCTGGTTAGGGACAAGATCCCGATCAGCATCCAGCAATGGTTTAAGCCGGCTACAGAAGACCCTGAGGTGTCTTATGTCAATGATATGCAGAAAAATGATCTTTGGACTGAGCTGAAGTCAAATTTCACCCTACCGCCAGAGGATAATCCAGAGAAGCCAGTTAAAGAGCAATTAATCAAGTCTTTTGCTCTTAAGAGGATGGCAGAACTATTCAGGAGGTGGAAGAAAGAGCTGAATAAGTTTGTCGAAAATAATGAGACACCAGAATTCAAGGGCAGATATGAGAAGATCAGAGATCACTGGCCCGCATTTGTGGCCCACAAGACATCGGAAAAGAGTAAGAAGATGTCGGCGACAAACAAGCAAAATGCTGCGAAGAAGAAGCATCACCATCGCACGGGGTCAGGTGGCTACCTCGTAGCCCGGCCTAAGTGGGCCAAGACTGAGAATAATCTGGTTGATAAAGGGATCGAACCAGAGACAATTAACTGGCCAGACCATTGCCGGACTTGGTTCTTCGGGGCTGGCGGAACCTTGGACCCTGTAACAGGGAAGTGCATTTGGACGAACGATCAAATGGACATACCAATCAGGAAGCTTCAGCAGTATATCGAAGCAGCGCAGCAAGGGACGTTCTTTCTAGACAGAGAGAACGACGAGCTCACAATGGCCCTCGGGAATCCTGAGCACCCTGGACGGACATGAGGCACGCCAGGCTCCATTCCGTGGAAGGTTGGGTTTCCGGACGCAGGCGGTTACAAATCCCATGAAAGGAGGAAAAAAGTGTAGCAGACCCAAATGTAGGCGCTGCAAGAAAGGGTACAAGCGATAGAGGAACGAGAAGCAAATCGCAGCAAACGTACTGCCGAAGATTCCCCCGAAGCTACCCCGCCATCTCAGCGGAGAAGCAGCGTGGCTTCCACCGAGCTGCTTCAGCCGGAGCATGCCTTGACGGCTCCTGCAAGCTATCCCGTGGATGCTATCACGGAGTCTCAAAATTGCCACCTTATGACGCAATGGATGAATTTGAAGGTCAAGGCGGCTGTTGGCTCTCTTGGGTAACATAGTAATTTCAAAAAAATTTCTATGCACACGCAAGATCATGGTGATGCATAGCAACGAGAGGGGAGAGTGCGATCTATGTACCCTTGTAGATCGACAACGGAAGCGTTAGGTTGATGTAGTCATACGTCTTCACGGCCCGACCGATCAAGCACCGAAACTACGACACCTCCGAGTTCTAGCACACGTTTAGCTCGATGACGATCCCCGGACTTCGATCCAGCAAAGTGTTGGGGAAGAGTTCCGTCAGCACGACGGCGTGGTGACGATCTTGATGTACTAATGTCGCAGGGCTTCGCCTAAGCACTGCTACAATATTATCGAGGACTATGGTGGAAGGGGGCACCGCACACGGCTAAGAATATGATCACGTGGATCAACTTGTGTCTCTAGGGGTGCCCCTGCCTCCGTATATAAAGGCTCAAAGGGGGGGGCGGCCAAGAGGAGGCGTGCCAAGAGGAGTCCTACTCCCTCCGGGAGTAGGACTCCCCCCTTTTCCTAGTTGGAATAGGATTCGTGGAGGGGGGAGAGAGGAGGAAGGGGGGCCGGCCCCCTCTCCTTGTCCTATTCGGACCAAGGGGGGAGAGGCGCGCGGCCCATCTCTGGCCACCTCTCCTCTCTTCCACTAAGGCCCACTAAGGCCCATATACCTCCCGGGGGGTTCCGGTAACCACCCGGTACTCCGGTAAAATCTCGATTTCACCCGGAACACTTCCGATATCCAAACATAGGCTTCCAATATATCAATCTTTATGTCTCGACCATTTCGAGACTCCTCGTCATGTCCGTGATCACATCCGGGACTCCTAACAACCTTCGGTACATCAAAACGCATAAACTCATAATATAACTTTCATCGAAACCTTAAGCATGCGGACCCTACGGGTTCGAGAACAATGTAGACATGACCGAGACACGTCTCCGGTCAATAACCAATAGCGGGACCTGGATGCCCATATTGGTTCCTACATATTCTACGAAGATCTTTTATCGGTCAGACTGCATAACAACATACGTTGTTCCCTTTGTCATCGGTATGTTACTTGCCCGAGATTCGATCGTCGGTATCCAATACCTAGTTCAATCTCGTTACCGGCAAGTCTCTTTACTCGTTCCATAATACATCATCCCGCAACTAACTCATTAGTAGTAATTCTTGCAAGGCTTAAGTGATGTGCATTACCGAGAGGGCCCAGAGATACCTCTCCGATGATCGGAGTGACAAATCCCAATCTCGAAATACGCCAACCCAACATGTACCTTTGGAGACACCTATAGAGCACCTTTATAATCACCCAATTACGTTGTGACGTTTGGTAGCACACAAAGTGTTCCTCCGGCACACGGGAGTTGCATAATCTCATAGTCATAGGAACATGTATAAGTTATGAAGAAAGCAATAGCAACATACTAAACGATCGGGTGCTAAGCTAATGAAATGGGTCATGTCAATCAGATCATTCAACTAATGATGTGATCCCGTTAATCAAATGACAACTCTTTGTCCATGGTTAGGAAACATAACCATCTTTGATTAACGAGCTAGTCAAGTAGAGGCATACTAGTGACACTCTGTTTGTCTATGTATTCACACATGTATTATGTTTCCGGTTAATACAATTCTAGCATGAATAATAAACTTTTATCATGATATAAGGAAATAAATAATAACTTTATTATTGCCTCTAGGGCATATTTCCTTCAGTCTCCCACTTGCACTAGAGTCAATAATCTAGATTACACAGTAATGATTCTAACACCCATGGAGCCTTGGTGCTGATCATGTTTTGCTCGTGGAAGAGGCTTAGTCAACGGGTCTGCTACATTCAGATCCGTATGTATCTTGCAAATCTCTATGTCTCCCACCTGGACTAGATCCCGGATGGAATTGAAGCGTCTTTTGATGTGCTTGGTTCTCTTGTGAAATCTGGATTCCTTCGCCAAGGCAATTGCACCAGTATTGTCACAAAAGATTTTCATTGGACCCGATGCACTAGGTATGACACCTAGATCGGATATGAACTCCTTCATCCAGACTCCTTCGTTTGCTGCTTCCGAAGCAGCTATGTACTCCGCTTCACATGTAGATCCCGCCACGACGCTTTGTTTAGAACTGCACCAACTGACAGCTCCACCGTTTAATGTAAACACGTATCCGGTTTGCGATTTAGAATCGTCCGGATCAGTGTCAAAGCTTGCATCAACGTAACCGTTTACGATGAGCTCTTTGTCACCTCCATATACGAGAAACATATCCTTAGTCCTTTTCAGGTACTTCAGGATGTTCTTGACCGCTGTCCAGTGATCCACTCCTGGATTACTTTGGTACCTCCTGCTAGACTTATAGCAAGGCACACATCAGGTCTGGTACACAGCATTGCATACATGATAGAGCCTATGGCTGAAGCATAGGGAACATCTTTCATTTTCTCTCTATCTTCTGCAGTGGTCGGGCATTGAGTCTGACTCAATTTCACACCTTGTAACACAGGCAAGAACCCTTTCTTTGCTTGATCCATTTTGAACTTCTTCAAAATCTTGTCAAGGTATGTGCTTTGTGAAAGTCCAATTAAGCGTCTTGATCTATCTCTATAGATCTTAATGCCTAATATGTAAGCAGCTTCACCGAGGTCTTTCATTGAAAAACTCTTATTCAGGTATCCCTTTATGCTATCCAGAAATTCTATATCATTTCCAATCAGTAATATGTCATCCACATATAATATCAGAAATGCTACAGAGCTCCCACTCACTTTCTTGTAAATACAGGCTTCTCCGAAAGTCTGTATAAAACCAAATGCTTTGATCACACTATCAAAGCGTTTATTCCAACTCCGAGAGGCTTGCACCAGTCCATAGATGGATCGCTGGAGCTTGCACACTTTGTTAGCTCCCTTTGGATCGACAAAACCTTCTGGTTGCATCATATACAACTCTTCTTCCAGAAACCCATTCAGGAATGCAGTTTTGACATCCATCTATCAAATTTCATAATCATAAAATGCGGCAATTGCTAACATGATTCGGACAGACTTAAGCATCGCTACGGGTGAGAAGGTATCATCGTAGTCAATCCCTTGAACTTGCCGAAACCCTTTTGCGACAAGTCGAGCTTTGTAGACAGTAATATTACCGTCAGCGTCAGTCTTCTTCTTGAAGATCCATTTATTCTCAATCGCTTGCCGATCATCGGGCAAGTCAACCAAAGTCCACACTTTGTTCTCATACATGGATCCCATCTCAGATTTCATGGCTTCAAGCCATTTTGCGGAATCTGGGCTCACCATCACTTCTTCATAGTTCGTAGGTTCATCATGATCTAGTAGCATGACTTCCAGAACAGGATTACCGTACCACTCTGGTGCGGATCTCACTCTGGTTGATCTACGAGATTCAGTAGTATCTTGTTCTGAAGTTTCATGATCATTATCATTAGCTTCCTCACTTATTGGTGTAGGTGTCACAGAAACAGGTTTCTATGATGCATTACTCTCCAACAAGGGAGCAGGTACAGTTACCTCGTCAAGTTATACTTTCCTCCCACTCACTTCTTTCGAGAGAAACTCCTTCTCCAGAAAGTTTCCGAACTTAGCAGCAAAAGTCTTGCCTTCGGATCTGTGATAGAAGGTGTATCCAATAGTCTCCTTTGGATATCCTATGAAGACACATTTCTCCAATTTGGGTTCGAGCTTATCAGGTTGAAGCTTTTTCACATAAGCATCGCAGCCCCAAACTTTCAGAAACGACAACTTTGGTTTCTTGCCAAACCATAGTTCATAAGGCGTCGTCTCAACGGATTTTGATGGTGCCCTATTTAACGTGAATGCGGCCGTCTCTAAAGCATAACCCCAAAACGACAGTGGTAAATCAGTAAGAGACATCATAGATCGCACCATATCTAGTAAAGTACGATTACGACGTTCGGACACACCATTACGCTGTGGTGTTCCGGGTGGCGTGAGTTGCGAAACTATTCCGCATTGTTTCAAATGTACACCAAACTCGTAACTCAAATATTCTCCTCCACGATCAGATCGTAGGAATTTTATTTTCTTGTTACGATGATTTTCAACTTCACTCTGAAATTCTTTGAACTTTTCAAATGTTTCAGACTTATGTTTCATTAAGTAGATATACCCATATCTGCTTAAGTCATCTGAGAAGGTGAGAAAATAATGATACCCACCACGAGCCTCAATATTCATCGGACCACATACATCTGTATGTATGATTTCCAATAAATCTGTTGCTCTCTCCATAGTACCGGAGAACAGTGTTTTAGTCATCTTGCCCATAAGGCATGGTTCGCAAGTACCAAGTGATTCATAATCAAGTGGTTCCAAAAGTCCATCAGTATGGAGTTTCTTCATGCGCTTTACACCGATATGACCTAAACGGCAGTGCCGCAAATAAGTTGCACTATCATTATCAACTCTGCAACTTTTGGCTTCAACATTATGAATATGTGTGTCACTACTATCGAGATTCAATAAGAATAGACCATTCTTCAAGGGTGCATGACCAGAAAAGATATTACTCATATAAATAGAACAACCATTATTCTCTGATTTAAATGAATAACCGTCTCGCATTAAACAAGATCCAGATATAATGTTCATGCTTAACGCTGGCACCAAATAACAATTATTTAGGTCTAGTATTAATCCCGAAGGTAGATGTAGAGGTAGCGTGCTGACCGCGATCACATCGACTTTGGAACCATTTCCCACGCGCATCGTCACCTCGTCCTTAGCCAATCTTCGCTTAATCTGTAGTCCCTGTTTCGAGTTGCAAATATTAGCAACAGAACCAGTATCAAATACCCAGGTGCTACTGCGAGCATTAGTAAGGTACACATCAATAACATGTATATCACATATACCTTTGTTCACCTTGCCATCCTTCTTATCCGCCAAATACTTGGGGCAGTTCCGCTTCCAGTGACCAGTCTGCTTGCAGTAGAAGCACTCAGTTTCAGGCTTAGGTCCAGACTTGGGTTTCTTCTCTTGAGCAGCAACTTGCTTGCTGTTCTTCTTGAAGTTCCCCTTCTTCTTCCCTTTGCCCTTTTTCTTGAAACTAGTGGTCTTGTTGACCATCAACACTTGATGCTCCTTCTTGATTTCTACCTCCGCAGCTTTCAGCATTGCGAAGAGCTCGGGAATAGTCTTATTCATCCCTTGCATATTATAGTTCATCACGAAGCTCTTGTAGCTTGGTGGAAGTGATTGGAGAATTCTGTCAATGACGCTATCATCCGGAAGATTAACTCCCAGTTGAATCAAGTGATTACAATACCCAGACATCTTGAGTATATGCTCACTGACAGAACTGTTCTCCTCCATCTTGCAGCTATAGAACTTATTGGAGACTTCATATCTCTCAATCCGGGCATTTGCTTGAAATATTAACTTCAACTCCTGGAACATCTCATATGCCCCATGACGTTCAAAACATCGTTGAAGTCCCGGTTCTAAGCCGTAAAGCATGGCACATTGAACTATCGAGTAGTCATCAGCTTTGCTCTGCCAGACGTTCATAACATCTGGTGTTGCTCCAGCAGCAGGCCTGGCACCCAGCGGTGCTTCCAGGACGTAATTCTTCTGTGCAGCAATGAGGATAATCCTCAAGTTACGGACCCAGTCCGTGTAATTGCTACCATCATCTTTCAACTTTGCTTTCTCAAGGAACGCATTAAAATTCAACGGAACAACAGCACGGGCCATCTATCTACAATCAAACATACATAAGCAAGATACTATCAGGTACTAAGTTCATGATAAATTTAGGTTCAATTAATCATATTACTTAAGAACTCCCACTTAGATAGATATCCCTCTAATCCTCTAAGTGATTACGTGATCCAAATTAACTAAACCATGTCCGATCATCACGTGAGATGGAGTAGTTTCATTGGTGAACATCACTATGTTGATCATATCTACTATATGATTCACGCTCGACCTTTCGGTCTCCGTGTTCCGAGGCCATATCTGTATATGCTTGGCTCGTCAAGTATAACCTGAGTATTCCGCGTGTGCAACTGTTTTGCACCCGTTGTATTTGAACGTAGAGCCTATCACACCCGATCATCACGTGGTGTCTCAGCACGAAGAACTTTCGCAACGGTGCATACTCAGGGAGAACACTTCTTGATAATTTAGTGAGAGATCATCTTATAATGCTACCGTCAATCAAAGCAAGATAAGATGCATAAAAGATAAACATCACATGCAATCAATATAAGTGATATGATATGGCCATCATCATCTTGTGCTTGTGATCTCCATCTCCGAAGCACCGTCGTGATCACCATCGTCACCGGCGCGACACCTTGATCTCCATCGTAGCATCGTTGTCGTCTCGCCAATCTTATGCTTCCACGACTATCGCTACCGCTTAGTGATAAAGTAAAGCATTACAGCGCGATTGCATTGCATACAATAAAGCGACAACCATATGGCTCCTGCCAGTTGCCGATAACTCGGTTACAAAACATGATAATCTCATACAATAAAATTTAGCATCATGTCTTGACCATATCACATCACAACATGCCCTGCAAAAACAAGTTAGACGTCCTCTACTTTGTTGTTGCAATTTTTACGTGGCTGCTACGGGCTTAAGCAAGAAACAATCTTACCTACGCATCAAAACCACAACGATAGTTTGTCAAGTTGGTGCTGTTTTAACCTTCACAAGGACCGGGCGTAGCCACACTCAGTTCAACTAAAGTTGGAGAAACTGTCACCCGCAAGCCACCTATGTGCAAAGCACGTCGGGAGAACCGGTCTCGCGTAAGCGTACGCGTAATGTCAGTCCGGGCCGCTTCGTCCAGCAATACCGCCGAACCAAAGTATGACATGCTGGTAAGCAGTATGACTTATATCGCCCACAACTCACTTGTGTTCTACTCGTGCATATAACATCAACATAGAAAACCTAGGCTCGGATGCCACTGTTGGGTAACGTAGTAATTTCAAAAAAATTCCTACGCACACGCAAGATCATGGTGATGCATAGCAACGAGAGGGGAGAGTGCGATCTACGTACCCTTGTAGATCGACAACGGAAGTGTTAGGTTGATGTAGTCATACGTCTTCACGGCCCGACCGATCAAGCACCGAAACTACGGCACCTCCGAGTTCTAGCACACGTTCAGCTCGATGACGATCCCCGGAATCCGATCCAGCAAAGTGTCGAGGAAGAGTTCTGTCAGCACGACGGCGTGGTGACGATCTTGATGTACTAATGTCGCAGGGCTTCGCCTAAGCACTGCTACAATATTATCGAGGACTATGGTGGAAGGGGGCACCGCACACGGCTAAGAATATGATCACGTGGATCAACTTGTGTCTCTAGGGGTGCCCCTGCCTCTGTATATAAAGGCTCAAAGGGGGGGGGGCGGCCAAGAGGAGGCGCGCCAGGAGGAGTCCTACTCCCTCCGGGAGTAGGACTCCCCCCCTTTTCCTAGTTGGAATAGGATTCATGGACGGGGGAGAGAGGAGGAAGGGGGGTCGTCCCCCTCTCCTTGTCCTATTCGGACCAAGGGGGGGAGAGGCGCGCGGCCCATCTCTGGCCACCTCTCCTCTCTTCCACTAAGGCCCACTAAGGCCCATATACCTCCCGGGGGGTTCCGGTAACCTCCCGGTACTCCGGTAAAATCCCGATTTCACCCGGAACACTTCCGATATCCAAACATAGGCTTCCAATATATCAATCTTTATGTCTCGACCATTTCGAGACTCCTCGTCATGTCCGTGATCACATCCGGGACTCCGAACAACCTTCGGTACATCAAAACGCATAAACTCGTAATATAACTGTCATCGAAACCTTAAGCGTCCGGACCCTACGGGTTCGAGAACAATGTAGACATGACCGAGACACGTCCCTGTTCAATAACCAATAGCGGGACCTGGATTCCCATATTGGTTCCTACATATTCTACGAAGATCTTTTATCGGTCAGACCGCATAACAACATACATTGTTCCCTTTGTCATCGGTATGTTACTTGCCCGAGATTCGATCGTCGGTATCCAATACCTAGTTCAATCTCGTTACCGGCAAGTCTCTTTACTCGTTCCGTAATACATCATCCGGCAACTAACTCATTAGTTGTAATGCTTGCAAGGCTTAAGTGATGTGCATTACCGAGAGGGCCCAGAGATACCTCTCCGACGATCGGAGTGACAAATCTCAATCTCGAAATACGCCAACCCAACATGTACCTTTGGAGACACCTGTAGAGCACCTTTATAATCACCCAGTTACGTTGTGACATTTGGTAGCACACAAAGTGTTCCTCCGGCACACGGGAGTTGCATAATCTCATAGTCATAGGAACATGTATAAGTTATGAAGAAAGCAATAGCAACATACTAAACGATCGGGTGCTAAGCTAATGAAATGGATCATGTCAATCAGATCATTCAACTAATGATGTGATCCCGTTAATCAAATGACAACTCTTTGTCCATGGTTAGGAAACATAACCATCTTTGATTAACGAGCTAGTCAAGTAGAGGCATACTAGTGACACTCTGTTTGTCTATGTATTCACACATGTATTATGTTTCTGGTTAATACAATTCTAGCATGAATAATAAACTTTTATCATGATATAAGGAAATAAATAATAACTTTATTATTGCCTCTAGGGCATATTTCCTTGAGGCTCTGTTTATCCTACTAAACCCGGCGCAACTTTTCACTGCCGGCCGATTCTAGAAGGATATGCTAGGGTGATGGTGGATGAAATAACGGAGGGATTTGAGGACCTCCAGCTTGACCACCCTACCAGTGAAGGGGAGACTAGGATGGGGTCTGCTCTGAAGACTCCATGCCTATGGCGGAAGGAGCTCATCAACCTTCCGAACTGGACGCCTCCGCCTCCTCCTCCTCCCCCGGCAAGTCAGGGCACTCCGCCTCCTCCACCGCCTCCTCCTCCGGCGAGTCAGGGCACTCCGCCTCCTCCACCGCCTCCTCCTCCGGCGAGTGACGATCAGGGCACTCGACCGGCTCCTTCTCCAGCGCGTCGCGGCACTCCGCCTCCTTCTCCGCCTGCGCCGACGCGCCCGAGCAGCCAGCCTCCTCCTTATCCTTCTCGTTAGCAAGGGCGGAAGAGACCTGCCGCTGCTCTGGCTGCTCCGGCGCGTCGTAGTCCTTCTCCTTCGCCTCATAAGCAAGTAAAGAAGACAACCACTCCGTCTGCTCGGCCGGCGTCTAGTAGTACAGCCAGAGGCGGGAGGACATACAGATTCGGTCCTTCTCTGAAGACTCCAGAGAAGTTACCATACGAGAGGACCCCGGAGGAGAACGCCGAGATCACGCGAACCAAAGTGTTTGACTGGTTTCAAGGGTTGAAAGCAAAGAGACATCCACCTCTGGAGGAGAAGGTAGATCCGGTGAAAGCGAAGCGCACTCTGGCTGCCCTGACAAAACCACCCAAGTCTCTGCCGAAAGAAAACTATGAGCGCATTATTGGAAAGGAATTTGCCGAAGCGGAGCGGTCGGGAAGTACTGTCAGTGATCAAAGGCTGAAAGAACGACGAGCTGGGAAACAAATTGCCCAGCTCGTCGAACAAGCGAAGCAATCGTGCCCCCCGCTCAAGGTGCCTAGCCACAACGTCGCTAATGATCCGAGGATGGTGCCCGGTTATAGCAATCTTGCAGATTACCTGCCCGACGATGTACATTATGAACCCATGGAGGTGCAGATACAAAGATACGAGTACGGGAAGCCTCTCGTCAAAGATGAAAGATCTCTATCAACGATGATGCGAAGATTGCATGATTGGTACTTGAAAATCTGCAGAGACTCTGGGGGGAGGAGTACTTTGTATGTGAAAGTTAAAAAGGAGCATGACCTCGTTGGAATTGAACTGTTGCCTGTTCCATTTGAGGAGTTCTATCAGTTTTTCAATCAATTGGCCCTCGATAAAACAACGGTCGCCTGCTACTGTCTGTAAGTAGTACTACTTCTGTCATTAAGTCTCTCTATATAGCTCAACTCTTTCGTTGCATGTATTTATAATCATCCTCACTATATTATGCAGATTGAAGATCGCCGAATTGAAGAAAAGACAAGTCGGTGATATTGGGTTCATTAGCACATATCTCATAGATGCAACTCAGGTTAAATTTCATGCCGCAGCTACCGAGGCCAACTTGCTACGATCGTTGGTAATAAATGAAAAGAAAGATATAATACTCTTTCCTTACAACTTCAAGTGAGTGTTACTGTCTTGTGCGTATTCGGTTTCCCTTATATATTAGTCAAGGTTATAGTAATGTAATTGACGATTTATGCATGCGTGTGCAGTTTCCACTATATTCTCCTAGAGATTAACCTTGAGCAGGGACTAGTAACAGTCTTAGACTCAAGACGAAAAGATCCCCAGGACTATGCAGACATGACTCATATACTCGAGAAGTAAGTTAAATAGATCATTATCCACCATATCAGCAACTTTGTTCATTTCCTGATATATCAAGTAATTGTTTTCTTTGTCCGGCAGGGTTTGGAGAAAATTCACCAGAAAAGCTCCGGGACTGCCGAAGGAGCTGCAATTTAGACACCCGAAAGTAAGTACTATAGTAGTATGTTTCGCGCATCTACTAGTCATTCAAGCGCTAGTTTCATCAATACCATTTGGCATTCTTACTTATCAGTTTGATTGACCTCTATTTCTTGTAAAGTGGTTGTGGCAGGAACAAGGGAATGATTTCTGTGGATACTACATTTGCGAGTCCATCCGCCACACGACCTGTGAGTGGGGCTACACTGACGAACAATATGAAGTACGTAAATAACAACATTCATAATTTTATTTTATTACCATCATTTGTGTTGAGTTTCATTCATTCATATATATATATGTATTGACCCCCTTCTTTAAATTAGATGCTTCAGAAGCGGGATGAACTCCTAGCACCAGCTCGCATGCGAGCAATTCAAAAGGAATTGGCGGCATTCTTTCTTGACCACGTGATCCCTGAAGACGGAGAATACTATGTGGACCCTGAGTCCTTATGATTATATTTGTAAGAGATAATTATTGTATATATGTAGCCGGTAGTGTCGGATAGATATACGAGAACTTGTTGTTCGACCAATCTCTCGGAGAAGGAGAGGTGGTCGATATCACTTCTCTCTGTATGCATATATGTTCATGACGATCTTCTGTTTCCTTCGTTTGCTTACTAGCTAGCTAGCGTGTCTAGTCCTCTCTATACGTATGTATAGTACGTAGCGTCAACCAAGCACGGACATAAGAGAGGACACTTCTCTCTATTAATTATATCTAGCTAACACAATATATGAAACACCTAAATTAACCCCCTAAAACCCCCAACCCCCCCCCCCCCTTAAAAAAACAAAAACCCCAACCACAGAAATGCTGACGCGTGGATGCCTATTGGTCCCGGTTGGTGCCACCAACCAGGACCAAAGGGTCTCCTGCCTGGGCTCCGCGCACAGGCCACGTGGAGGCCCATCTGTCCTGGTTCTGGATTGAATCGGGACTAAAGGGACAGGGCATTAGTACCGACCCTTTAGTTCCGGTTCCAGAATCGGGACAAAAGGCCCTTACGAACCAGGACAACAGGCTCTTTTTCTACCAGTGCCAGCTGACCTCTAATGTGCAGCGCCTATCAGCAAGGCGCTGTATTCTACTGTGGAACGCCTAACCCTCAGGCGCCACACCTATGCAACTCCTAACAGCTAGGCGCTGCACTACACTGTGCAGCGCCTAGCTGTTAGGAGTTGCACAGTAAAGTGTAGCGCCTTGCTGTCGGACGCTGCACAAAAAGTCTAGTGGTGTAAAATAGTTTTAAAAACAGTTTAGTTTGTGAAATACTTTCGCAATAAGGTCAAATTTATCAATTTTGCCACTTTAGTCATGCCTTGCTGATTCATGGATTCCTTGCCATCATTTGTAGTATGTGGCGTGATGGCGGTCATGTCTGCTTCGCAAGGGCGCATGCGCGTGTGTGGCGAAAGAGAAGGGTGTGGTGCTTTGACTCTCCGCGCTTCATGTCTAGAAACGGCATGGTGAGGAGCTCAAAAATCTAGTCTGTTGCGAGCAGGGAGGCGCCTGCAGCGGGAGGCCCAAGGGGCATGGGCGCGAGCAGCGCGTTTGCAACTTTTGACTTGAAGCATCGCGTGAATTCTACACGGGCTCACCTGTTCGGCCGTATGCACGTTAAATGAAACATGCATCACCCCGTACTCCGTATGCGCCCATGAAGGTACGACCAGAGGGCATTCATCAGGATCGTGTTCGGCATGGGGAGCGTTACTAGTGAGGAGCGGCGCTATGTGTTGACACCTGAGCTTACTGTTGGAGCACTCCTATTCAGCTGGCTGCACCTACGTGATTAACTCTCACGTAGCTCTAACTACCCCACCTAGTCTCATTGCACGTACTAGTGTAGTGGAGCTTGTTGCGGCATTAGTTGGAGTGGTGACCGCACCTGCGTGTGCATTGGCATGTATATGTGTACACACTTGATTGATCAATACATGTGAGTTCAATCATTCCTGTGATTCTCTGTCTTACACTTACATGTATGTAGCTCTGTGTATAGAGAACGCGGGCATGGTTGACGAGCTAGTTTGCACCGCTTTCTTTCTTTTTTGTATTTCTTTCCATTCTTCTTCACATCGTCTATTGTGATGATTCGGCCTAGACCTCGGCCTACAGATAAATTAATCCCAGGCGGGCAAACACTTGAATTTGCTGAAACATACTGGCGCGCAACAATGCGCCCACATATTAAACGAGATGCCACCCACAACACTAAAACTCCCAAGAAAAAAAAACTATGAAAAGGTTCAAGCCTTTGGATCCTGGAACCGTTCCGAGCCGCATGCAGTGTGGGCCCCCTGTCTGCCGGCCTGCGTCACGCCAGCTAATGCTGCGCTCTCCTGTGCTAGTGCAACCTGCATGGTCCACATTTAGATATATTATAACTAAGCACATTTCCAGCCCTTTCAGACTATTAGCATTTTCAGCCATTGGATCATCAGTTTAGGAAGTTTTTGGCCGTTAGATTTACTCTTAATCCCGCCTGGAATCATTGCGTTCACTAAAACTAAGTGTTTCCTTGCTGGGCCGCTGCTCCAGTAACTATTTTGGATGTCTGGCGTGAAATTGGGCCTAATTGGCTTGCACATGTCTCCTTCCGTGCAGCCCCAAGACGATCCTTCCGCGCACGACGTTCCTTTCACCAACCCTAGGTGTGCCGCCGCACTCCTCCTCCCTCACCAGTCGTCGCCGCTGCTGTCATTCCACCTCCCTCCTCTCTATCTGATGCTCACGAAGACCACGCCGCTGAGAGCAAGCCGCCGTCCGCGGTGTCATGCCGCTGTGTGGTCAGGGGCCGCCGCCATAGCGAACCAGAGGAGCACAGGAGCAGAGGCCGCGGCTGGACGCCTCCCCCATCCTTCGTGGTCGCACCTCTTTTCATCCTCCGCAATCCGGATCTGGACCTCGATGGGAAAACGCGCAGAGAAATATACGGATAGGCGTACTGTTGTTGCCTAGCTTCTGAGACCTGATGGGCTATATAATTTAAAATTGTAGAGTGGTGAACATTGTGGATGAATTAGGATCACACATTCAAGTCAATCTGCCGGTGAGCACCAAAATTCAACTTCTGCTCGTTTATTCAGTTTTCCATTCACACTGCATGCAGCCATTAGTTTACACACGAAATCTGTAGCCCATTCACATGCTTCTGTGTTTGCACATTGTAACTCGCAGGAACACAATTTTTCTTTTTTGCAAGCTGGACTATTGATTTGTTATAATGTTTTGCTAATTTTTCTTCTTCCTTATTACAGCACACTTATTTCTGCAATGACATGTTACAGTTTGGATGTGGCACCTGCAAGGTTTCGCTTTTGGGCAATTTTATCAAGTAGGGATTTGCTAGCCGGAATATTATGGCAATTCATTCTGCAATCTTTTTTTTCAAAACTTTCAGCAGAGTCGAATAGTTTGAGCATTTGACAGCAGGTTAAATCTTTCTGTTGGTAGCATGATTACATTCTACAAACTGTGCCTCATCTGAAGAGAAACAACGCTTTTGTTGGTAGTTTATCTGACAATTCCAATGTTGCAGCAGTATCAAACAGAAAAGGAGGTAAGACAATCTTCGTACAGAGCATTCCAATGTTGCGAACTATATTTCGATAAAATAATAATGTTCTGATTATGATGTTCCTTCTCGCAGGAACATCTTGAATGTGTAGGTGATACACACCACGTGGTGTTTGTTTTTCATCAATCCTTTGTTTGTAATATCAAGTAAAAAAAGGAGGTATGTCAGACTATTTTTGTCGTGTTACATACTATTAGGCGATTGTAATGTTAAATTAAAGTTTGGAATATAATCCTAACTTCCAGAGTGTGGAATACTGCAGGTTCTGTATTACTTGACTTCCATGGTCCATTTGCCGATTCATTTATGCATTCATTGGTCGGAACAAGTATCCAAACATGTATTCTGAAGCTTAAGATATGGTATCCTATTCAGTGTTAAGGACTCGAGGACAAATGCCGGTGCGTATCTGTTTTGACATATTGGTTACATGTGCTTCATGTAACATGCATTTCCTGAAGGTGATATTGATTGCCATCTATGTGCTTTCAGTTGTTCGTTTGCTGTTTTTTGCCAATTTCAGGGGGTTTATGAGCTACAAGACTTTTTTTAAAGGGATGAGCTACAATACTATAAACTCAATCTGTCTTTATATATTACCTCACAACATAAAATTACTTTAACTATCAGCTGTGAAAATGAGGTTTAGACCAATATCTCCGGTAAATCCTTTCCCTCAAGTTGCCTATGACGCAGTGTAACTACCATTAGGAATCACTCCAGGAGGGATAAGATGAGTTATTTCGTGGAAACTGCTACTTTGATTAGAAAAAATAGTCGCAATATCAGTGTATAGTTAGGCTTCCCTTGAAAGCATATACACTTGCACGTGTAACATTTCCATTTTAAATACTGTCGTTAGTTTTTATGTGTGTTTCCTATTGCTTTTTTCCAGTTAGGAAACTATCACATGGTAAATCTTGCATTGTCCGTCTCATTTTGCAGTTCAATTATATTTAACTTTATATGCACTTAACAATCTTATCTCCACATCACTCCTTAGACTTCGATCAAAATATTATTTATGTGTTGTCTTCTATTTTGTAAGTGAATGATGTTTACAATCGAGACTTCATACTGAAGATCACTAATCCCAATGTTTATGAATGAATAAAAAAGAGAGGAAAGACTTGATTTTCTTTACTCTTGAACAAAAAATTAGGTATCAACTTGTCGTCGAGCAATCCTGGGACATACAACTTAGATGGAGAAACAATGATCGATTCTATGTGATCGTGTTGATGCAAGGATAGATGATGATGATGATGCAGGTGGTGGTACGTGCAGTGCACTAAACTTTGACAAAAGGCTGCACAGATTTTTTTGGGGCATGTAACACTAATTTCAATTTGTTTCATATTATGTGCTTTGCTAAAGCTTTTATCAAAATGGTGATGCCGTGTGTTGCAAATAATTTTCTTCGGATTTATTTCATCCCCACCATCTGAACGCATCAAGTTTGCGTTGTTCATATTCTATTACAGAGATTACCATATAGCTTTCCCAAATAATTATATCATTCTTTCAAAATGAAATGAGTGGGTGCACAATTATCCATTTTTTTACATAAGTTCATCGATGCTCATTATTTTATTGAAAAAATGAACGGGCGCGGCAACGCGCGCCATCGATGATCTAGTTACTCTATAAGAAAATGCATGGTTATGGAAGCAATTAGAAGATGTCATGTAATTACAAAACAAATATCAACACCTGGAAAACCTTGCATGGTGTAGAAGGGTGTCGGTGGACGCAGCGTCCACCCTATATGAGGCTTCTTGTAGACAAAAAATAGGGTGCCCATATGCCAGTATGCATGGTTTTAACGATCTAAAATGTAGCTTCACGTGTAATCTAACTGGTGATACTTTGTACCGCTCTTCCACTCGCCAACAATCCCCCCACTCTCTCTCTCTCTCTCTCTATCTATCTATCTGCCAAATATGTCATCTTATCATTTATAGTCCGTATTTTTTTCAAATATGTTAGTCACTTTGTAATGTGCACCATGTAGAAAGGTTCCCGTTACACATAAGAGGGTGCCCCCTGCGAGTATTCATCGTTCCGGCAATGTAAAATGTAGGTTCCTGTGCAATCTAAGCGATGTGGTGAAACTATACTACTCTCTCACTCACAAACAAATCCCCCCCCCCCTCTCTCTCTCATGTTTTGTGACAAGACCAATGCTCACGGACTGGAAACTGCTGCGGACTGGAAAGTTGAAGCAGGTGCAGTCCCGCTGCATACTATTGTCACTGACTGCTCGCACATCGGTTATGACTTATGACTTTGACTCGTGCTTGTGGCCGACATCATCCAGTGTACTGGATCGGCTGCTTCATGAACAATGCTGCGTGGTAAAACGACAATGGAAGGTCATCTTACATCTACCGCCACCGTGGCCGACGGCGGCAACGACCACCTCAGCTATGATCCTCCTCTAATTGAATGCAGTTGCGGCCTTGACACGTGCAAGCGCAAGTTGATGTCAGGCATGAATTGCAAGTTAATGCATGTTAATGATTCCATCCGTTGGCAGTGCATGCTAGTGATCGCTGAAAGGCGAGGAGATACGCAGCATGATCCATGTCCAGACGTCAGCGGAGAGACGTGGCGATGCAACAGGTGTAGAGCCAATAATAGCTCTGCACAGTTAAAAAACAAAAGCTCTGCCGATGGCGACGGTTGTCGCCGTGTTAGTGCAGTTTGTATGCTAGGATGCGCGGTCGCCCCGTGTTAATAAAATATGAGATAAATCAGACCAGCACTCAGCTAGCCGGTTCCCGACCAATTGCAGCTTGGCTTCACCGATGAGCGCTCAGCTAGCCGTCCCCGTCCCCCGTGCCACTCCCGTGAGCGGCCCAGACGGAACCCTAATCACTGCCGCCGCCACCCCCACCCCTTCCCCTCCCCTCCCTCGCCGCCGCCAGCGGACACCGCCGGACAAAGCCCGTGCGCGCGTCGGCGGCGGCGGGGTCCCCCCTACCATCGAGGCACGCAGGCGGCGTGAGACGCTCTTTCTCTTGGTGTCAGGCGGCTCGGCGGCGTCCCAGCGGTGCTGGATGGAGCGGGGCGCTGCCTTGGGGTGGCGCGGCTTGGCGTGGTCCGGCCGGATCTGGCGCCCACGGCCGGCGGCGCCCGAACGTGTTGCTGCTCGGGGGATGCATGGCCTGGCGCGGGCCGGCGGGCTGCGGTCGTATCCTCCGGGAGTTGGCGGTGCAGGCGCTGGTGGCGCCGCGGCGACTCGCTCCTGGCGGGGGCTGGCTTGCGGCGGGTCGGTGGTGCTGGCTGGCGGCGCCCGGAGCGCGGTTCCGGGGTTTCGGCCCGGATCTGGTGCATCTTCTGCGCTGGCCGGCGTCCTTGGGGTGCTCACGGAAGGGAGTGCGGCGGTTGTCTCTGGATACTTGCGTGGAGCACAGCAGGATGGAGGGTATAGGTGGTGCATCGACACTGGTGGTGATGGCGGTGCGAGCGCAGCCATGGCGGCGGCGGCGCTACGAGGCCTTGCCAGGAAGGGTCTTGGAGGGCAGCGGGCGTTCGGCTGCTGACGTGTGAGGCGTGCGACGATGCCTCGGCGGTGTGGGTGCCGGAGTGTGATCGGAGGTCCGGGGCGGATCCATTCCGGTGGCAGTCCCCTGCGGCGGGTGAAGGCCACCATGGCGGAACTGGCTTTGCACCGCTCGGTGGTTGCTGCGGCTCCTAGTCGATGTTGAAGGTGATGACTTTAGGTGTGTTCCCTCGGCAGTGAGGGGGGCTTCGATGGCAAGTGGTTGCGGGGACGGCGGTGCGAGGCATCTGATCGGGACTGGCCGGGATCTTGGAGACATGGAGGTGTGCAGCGCTACGGATGAAAATCCTGTTAGGTTGTGGCTGGACCTGCGTTGATGGCACCTGCGGGTGTCATTCACCTTCCTGGAGGCTTCGCCGAGTGCAACGCCATCTTCCTCATGACCTTGTATCGGCAGCTGTCTCCGGGGCGAAAGCCTTGATTCCTAGGATCGGCATGATGGCAACGTCTTTGAGGTTGTTACTCTATTGGGAGCATTGTGCTGGGAGACTTGAGGTCCCTTGATGTGCTCCTCCGGTGTTCTCTGCTGCCCGGATCTTTCTCCTTCGGCGCCATGTACGGTCGTCGCTGGCTAATCCAAGGAAGCTGGAGTTGCTGTTCTTCGAGGGTCTTCAGTGTCGGCCGAGACGCGGCGAGGGGCTCGGTGTTGGGTAGGTCTTTTGTGTCGTAGCTGTGTTGTTGTGTTGGGTTGTCCTTGTTCGAGCCAGGTGTGGAGTTGGTCGCCTTCGTTGTTCGCAGCGAGTGGTAGACGTTGTTGTATGTCTTATTTTTCTCCTTCTATAAAGCTAAGGTACGTAATTTGCGTACCCTTGAAAAAAATGAGATAAAAGCACCTGAGGTCTTAAAACTTGGCCTGAATGTGATGGTTTAGTCTTTTAACTTAAAAAAGTGAACTTTTTAATCCTAAAACTTACACATAATATGCAAATTTAGTGCAGAGTGCGGCCAAGTGTGCCCTGTCCGGTCCTCGCTGAACATTTAGCAGATACCCCTACCGTTTTGTCAAATAAATGACAAAAGTGCTATTGTTGTTCCTTTGGATGCTCTCGTCGCCCGGATCGACGAGACAATCTCGCTGTAAATTCGCACACACTCCTCATCAAAGATATTTTGGAGGCGAGGACTTGCGTGGGTGAGGTCATATGCAGAAGGCTTTGCTGCCATTGCACACGCTGATTACAAAAAACCAAAAGGAAAGAACGGGTATACAGTAGCATGCATATAGTACATTGGAAACATTAATTAGCCGGCATATAATGTGATACGAATTCTGATGCCATTGATCGTCAGGGGCTGAGAGCGGCGCCACGGTTCTGGAGCTGCGGCACCACGCCAGCTTCGGCTCAGGCGGCAAGAGCAGGGTGGAGGACGCCCATGGCGTCCTGGCCTCCGACGCCGCCAGGGTCTCGTCGCTGCAGCGGCTCATCGGCAGCTACGGGCTAATCAGGTCGTCGGACGCGGCGGCGGCGTCCAAGCTGGCGCAGGTCCCCGTCACCTCCGGCGCCCGGCTCCGGACGCTCAACTACGTGGCCACCGTGGGCATCAGCGGCGGCGAGGCCACGGTGATAGTGGACTCGGCGAGCGAGCTCACCTGGGCGGCCTATCCATGAAGAGGCCGGCGTCCACGCCCAGGGTGGTCGCAGCAACCGGACGAGTTAGACGAGGCTGTGGTGTCGCCCTGAGCTAAGCTGGGAGCATGCGAGGACTCGCGGTCGCAGTCTCGTAGGAGGCGCTCGGCGCGATGAAGACGGTGGTATCATTAGTTCATTACCATGTCCAGAGAAGAGCTGTGGTCGAGACCATCCAGAGTTGGACGCGTTCCCACTTCCCAGGCTTCACCGTGCGCACCCATCAAGGTCTCCAAGCTCAACGCCTACAACGGAGTCGTGCTGCCGACAAGATGGACCTTGCCGGATGCCACTATCCTTGTCGTGGTCCGTTGAAGCGGCTACTGCGATGCTGGTAGCTCTGCGGGCTCTAACCCAGTAATTCAGTATCTCCTCTACTCTTTTCTTCTCTCTATCTACGCGATGTGGTAGCTACTCTTCATCATCTCTCACGAGCATACTGAGGTGGCATGGCCAGCGCTAATGATTGTGTTGGAGAAAACCATGAGCGGCTCACCATGGACACACGTATGTGCTCATTCGCCGTTCATGGAGCCTAACGTGAATGACGTGCTGGCTTTCCACAGCATCGATCACTCCTTGTATGAGTGCATCGCCTCGCTCGGCACTGCCGGCGACACCAGCGAAGCCGCCGGCGACGCACAGCTCGATGGAGTCTTTCTCGTGGCCATGGTGGTGTCTCTCAGACGAAGCTCGACAGCAAAGTCCGTGCCACTGAGGTTAGTAGCGACGACCCGGACGTCCAGCGTGGAGCGCATGAGACAAAGACCCATGTGCAGGGTGAGGTGCAAATCGCACCAATGTCCGCACGTGGTTGTCCGACATGGACGCACGCCTGAAGGAAGCTACTGCCTATCCTCTTCGTCCTTGTCTGACAAGCCGCTAATTCATGTAGAAGGCTGACTTAAATCGCTACCTTGCCGTCATTCACATATTCTCTTTGGAATTAGCGACTTACTCCCGATCCCATAGCATCGCCTGTGTCCGAAATGAGCAGACACGCACACGGTTCTAAGCGAGATGGTGCCAGTAGGAAAAAGCACATGCGAGAAACGAACTTGGGGTGAAAGGTTCGCACCTTGTGAACCGGCTGGAACCGAACGCGGATGGGCCCCCGTATGCCATCGTGCCAGGCTGCCAGCCTAGTGCCTGGTACTACTGTCTCTCGCAGGGCAGTGTGGTCCTAGAACCACTATAAGAGGAAATAACCATCCAAGCCTTAATAAAACGAAAATGCAAAGAAGGAAAGAGGAGGGACCAGATCCCAATATGAATGGGGGCCCGTGATTGCAATCACACCAGTGAAGTTGCATAGGTTTGTTTTTTCATATATATATATATATATATATATATATATATATATATATATATATATATATATATATAAAGTCGCGCTATTCGTCACCCTGGGTGAGAAGTAGTTATTCTTCACCCCCTCTATTTTACCATCAATGCACCGTAATTTTACGTTCCGTAAGTTTTTGTCTTATTTCCGACGCGAAAAGCGACCGTAAGAAAATATATAATTGTCGTAAAAAATATTTTATGTTATGTAAAATTAGAAACATAAAAACATAGTGTAAAATACACATAAACTGCAAAATTTCTTGTCTTATGACCTATATTTTTATTTTCATATGCCAAATTTTACGTAGCGAATTAATAGGGATGTATTTATTTGAATTCCAAATGTAATTTAATTATGAAATGATTGTAAGATTACCTCGGGTGAAGAATAACTTATTATGCACTCTCTGGGTGATGAATAGTATCACTATATATATACCAGTCGAACGACCCAGCTAGCCGGCACGCAATTTGACTCCATCGCAGCCGCCCGCCCGCACCGCTCCAGCCGAGGTAATTTATTGCCCCTGCCAACTGGTTTTTTTATGATGGGCTTTAGCCATTTAGGAGCTCACCCCACACCCCGCAATTTCTGAAACTATTGGGAGCCACTAGTAGAAAACAGGGCTTTGGTCCAGGCCAGGTCAGCCCATTAGTCCCGGTTCAGTCCAGAACCGGGACCAATGGGGGCATTGGTCCCGGTTCATGAGCCCAGGGGGCCGACCGGGCCACGTGGGCCATTGGTCCCGTTTTATCTGAACCTTTTGGTCCCGGTTGGTGGGATGAACCGGGACCAATGGTCCTCGCTCCTGGCCCACCACCATTGGTCCCGGTTGGTGGCTTGAACCGGGACCAAAGGCTCCCCTTTAGTCCCGGTTCATGTCACCAACCAGGACCAATGAGGTGCCTATATATACCCCTCGCTCGCGAGCAGAGCACCCCAGTGCTCTGTTTTTCTCTGGCCGAGGGGGAGAGGGCTTGGTGCTGCTCTAGCTCACCTCCTATGGACACAAGGTGTTCGATGGAATGCCCGAGCCACACTACTTAAGCTTTCTCCTCTCCAAGCTCGACCTTCAAGCTCCATTTTCCATAATATTTGTCTAGGTTTAGCGTGTTAGATAATAACGAGATAAACGAGACACGAGAGCAGACAGATTTTTACGTGAAAACCCTTGCGGGAGAAAACCACGGACGCACGAAGGCGCAATCACTATGAGGAGGAGTATTACAGGCACGAGACGACAGACCGTCTGAGGTGCGACTACATGGGGTATATAAGAGGGGCAACACATAGGAGTCCTTGTAGGACAAGTAAACGAGTTGTACTCGTACGCGTCGACGCCAACGCAAAAGCCCACACCGGTTGTACTATGTCTAGTCCAACCCGGTACTACAATTTGGATCACAATTTAACAATCTCCACCTTGAGCCAAATTCCCTCCAGTAGTCGAAGAAAGTGAATAACTCCATCCAAATTAGCATAAACACCTTGTGCGTCAAAGTCCATAGGACTAGTGAGAAATACCAACTAAGCCTGAGCAAAGCTCAAACTTATTGGTCGGAACTGGCTTTGTCATCATATCAGCAAGATTATCATGAGTACTTATCTTGCATACCTTCAAATCACCTTCAGCAACAACATCTTGAATATAGTGATATCTGACATCAATGTGCTTTGTTCTCTCATGATACATTGGATTCTTTGTAAGATATATATCACTTTGACTGTCACTAAATACGGTAGGGCAAGATGAGTCTCCACAAAGCTCAGTGTACAAACCTCTCAACCAGATAGCTTCTTTGTATGCCTCAGAAATAGCCATATACTCGGCATCAGTAGTGGAACAAGCCACAATAGACTGCAAAGTTTCTCTCCAACTCACAACACAACCACCAATGGTGAAAACATAACCTGTGAGTGATCTTCTCTTATCCAAATCACCAGCAAAATCAGAATCAACAAAACCAACGAGTCCATCTCTAGTTTTCCCAAACTGTAAATAAGCATTAGAAGTACCACGCAGGTATCTGAAAATCCACTGAACTACTTTCCAATGCTCTTTTCCAGGATTAGCCATGTATCTACTGACAACACTCAATGCATATGATAAATCAGGACGAGAACAAACCATGGCATACATAAGTGAACCAACTGCACTTGAATAGGGAACTCTAGACATGTACTCAATATCTGCATCTGACTTAGGACATAAGGCTGATGATAATTTGAAGTGTGTAGCTAACGGAGTACTTACTGGCTTGGCATTATGCATATTAAAACGATGAAGAACTTTATCAATATATCCTCTCTGACTTAGATATACTTTTCCAGACTGTCTATCTCTGGATATTTCCATGCCAAGTATTTTCTTTGCTGCACCCAAATCCTTCATCTCAAATTCATTACCCAATTGCTTCTTTAGTTCATTAATCTGTGACATACTCTTTGCAGCAATAAGCATATCATCAACATAAAGGAGCAAATAAATAGTTGAACCTTTGACAGTTTTCAAATAAACACAACTATCATAATTAGACCTTTTGAAACTTTGAGAGAGCATAAAGGTGTCAAATCTCTTGTACCACTGTCTAGGGGATTGCTTCAATCCATAAAGAGATTTCTTTAACTTATAGACAAGCTTTTCTTTTCCAGGAATAACAAAACCTTTAGGTTGTTCCATATAAATATCCTCTTCTAATTCTCCATGTAAGAATGCAGTTTTAACATCCAATTGTTCAAGCTCAAGATCATGCATGGCAACAATACTGAGTAAAGTGCGAATAGAGCTATGCTTCACAACAGGAGAAAAGACTTCGTTATAGTCAATACCTGGAATCTGATTGTAACCTTTAGCAACTAACCTTGCTTTATATCTTGTCTCATCATTCGGAGAAACACCTTCTTTCCTTTTGAAAACCCACTTGCAACGAATAGGTTTCTTCTCTCTAGGTAATCTTACTAAATCCCAAGTGCCATTCTTTTCAAGTGATTCCATCTCATCATGCATAGCGGTCATCCACTTATTATTATCACTAGAAATAATAGCCTCGGAATATGAAGAAGGCTCGGCATTACCTTCAATTTCTTCTGCAACAGATAAAGCAAAAAAGAAATAATATTGCACTCTTCAATTAACCTGTCAGGTTTATTAATACCCCGCCTGACTCTGTCACGTGCGAGATTCCAACTGGGTGGAACAATAGGCTGATTGGAGTGGGAGTGACATGATCATCATTAACGGCGGGTTCATCATGTGCATCAACAATTTCATTATGAGATGTATCACCTGAATCAATAACATGCTCCACCTGAACAGTAGGCTGCTGAATAGGAGGTTGTTGTTCACTCTCAACGGGAACATTAGTAGATGAAATATCATGTAACATAGCAGATTCATTAAAGATAACATTTCTGCTAATAACAACCTCCTGGGTTTCAGGATTCCATAATTTAAAACCTTTAACACCAGACTTATAACCAAAAAAGATGCACTTAACAGCCCTAGGCTCCAACTTTCCATTATCAACATGAGCATAAGCAGTGCAACCAAAAACTCTCAACTGTGAATAATCAGCAGGTGAACCAGACCATACCTCAATTGGAGTTTTCTTATTAAGAGCAATAGATGGTGAACGGTTAATGAGATAACAAGCAGTGGAAGCGGCCTCAGCCCAAAAACGCCTATGCAAACCTGCATTGGACAACATGCAACAGGCTCTGGAAATAATGGTCATGTTCATGCGCTCAGCAACACCGTTTTGTTGAGGAGTATAAGGAACGATGTAGTGTCTGACAATGCCTTCAGACTTGCAATAATTCTTAAATTACTTAGAACAGAATTCCATACCATTATCAGTGCGAAGTATCTTTACCTTCTTTTCAGTCTGTCTTTCAATCATAATCTTCCACTCCTTAAATGCTGAGAATGCTTCATATTTATGCTTCAATAAATAAGGCCAAACTTTTCTCGAATAATCATCAATAATAGTCAGCATGTAACTAGTACCACCTAATGACTTTCTGCGAGATGGTCCCCACAAATCAGAATGCACATAATCAAGAATACCTTCGGTTGTATGAGTCGAAGTATTGAACTTCACCCTCTTGTGCTTGCCGAAAATACAATGCTCCCAAAATTTCAATTTACCAGGTTCATATCTATCAAGAAGACCTCTCTTATTTAACTCTGCTAAACCAAGTTCACTCATATGTCCAAGACGCATATGCCAAAGGTTAGCAGCATCACAATCAGAATTCTTTGAAACAACTGAAGTAGCGTTACCTGAAACGGTAGAACCACGAAGGTAATAAAGACCATTGGTCGAACTTAAGTCACCTTTCATCACAACAAGGGAGCCTTTGGTGACCTTCAAAACACTATCTCCACCTGAATTTTTGTACCCCTTTGCATCATGGGCACTCATAGAAATAAGATTTATCTTCATCTTCTGAATATACCGAACATCTGTCAAAGTTCTGATTATGCCATCAAACATCTTGATTCGAATAGAACCTATGCCTTCAATCTTGCATGGTGAATTATCAAAACCCAAAACGGAACCAGCAGAAGTAGTGGAATCAAAAGTATTAAACCAATCTCTATGCGGGCACATATGAAAAGTACATGCAGTATCAAGTACCCACTCACCATTGGTCTCAGCACATCCAGCAATAACGACAAGAGCATCATCGGAACTATCATCACGAGCAACGTTAGCAGAATTTTCACTTTGTTCGTTACCTTTCCTCTTTTCTTTATTCTGCAACTTGAAACACTCTGAGATGTCATGCCCGTCTCTCTTGCAATATCTGCAATATTTCTTGTCTCTGGATTGTGACCGGCCCCTATAGCCGTTTTTACTTTTGCCTCTGTTTCCATTATTGGAGTTCTTCTCCTCTGTCCTGCCACGAACAGATAATCCCTTTGCTTGGCATGAACTTGAACCATCATGAGGCACCATTAATTTCATCTTCTCCTTAGAGTTCAAAGCTTCATAAACTTCATTAAGTGTGAGAGTATCATGACTGTATAATATGGTGTCTCTAAAATTGGTATACGAACTTGGCAGTGAACAAAGTAACATTAAAGCAGTATCTTCCTCTTCATACTTAACCTCCATTGCAGCTAGATCGGATATGATCTCTTTAAATTCAGAAATATGATTCAAAACATTACCTCCTTCGGGTAACCTATGCAGGAATAATTTTTGCCTCAGATGCATCTTGCTGGTGAGATCTTTAGTCATGCAAATCCCTTCCAGCTTTAACCATAGAGCGGCGGCAGTTTTCTCACTCAAAACTTCCTGCAAAATATTATTATGCAAATGGAGTTGGCTTTTTGACAAAGCCTTACAATCAATTCTTTTCTCCTCAGCAGTCCAGTCCTGAATTCTATTCTTCCCAAAACTATCCAGTGCTTCGTCATAGTCGGACTGTGCCAACAACGCCCGCATCTTGACTTCCCATAGGGTAAACCTTGTGGCACGATCCAACAGCGGAAAATCGTACTTCATGGATGCAATGAGTTGATAAACTATGCACAAAGTAATACAAGTCAAAGTAGAAAATTCTTGACAGAATTAATTTACGGGGGAAACAAAGCAGAGTAAATAACACCTGATAGTAGTTCGGATCTGGACGTAGCAATTGATGGGAAAACCAATCTGATCTAGTACCCAACTAGTAGTACTAGCTTTGAGCACTCCACGTGACCAGTAGTAGTCAAGAAATCCAAGTACTTGTCTTCGGGACTCCAGACGCCTCGGTACGCGAGCGGAGCAAAGCGACCAGGCGGATAAGCTTCACGGGAAATAATAAACCCCAGCTCCCAGAGTTCGCGTCGGTCTCGGCTTCACGCGGCAGTGCTCCAGAATCGAGTTGGCTTCGGATCGCCAGGTCGCGTCGGCGGCGGCGCAAAGGACGCCGCAACCCTAATCTCCTGATCTCAAAAATCTCGTATGTGAACCTCAGCTCTGTATACCACTTGTTAGATAATAACGAGATAAACAAGACACGAGAGCACACAGATTTTTACGTGGAAACCCTTGCGGGAGAAAACCACGGACGCACGAAAGCGCAATCACTATGAGGAGGAGTATTACAGGCACGAGACGACAGACCGTCTGAGGTGCGACTACATCGGGTATATAAGAGGGGCAACACATAGGAGTCCTTGTAGGACAAGTAAACGAGTTGTACTCGTACGCGTCGACGCCAACGCAAAAGTCCACACCGGTTGTACTACGTCTAGTCCAACCCGGTACTAGAATTTGGATCACAATTTAACATAGCGGTCCATCACGCCCCGTCCCCGTCTTCACCGCCGTCGATCACCCGCGCCGAGCTCATCGCTGGCACCACCGTGGTGAGCCTCTTGTTCTTATCTTCTTTCTGAAAGGAAAAATATTCTTACTTGTATGTTTACATAGACACTTGTATTATTTTCTTACTTTTATTATTGCATCTTATATAGTGCGATGGTTTTGGTATCCGCCCCCATCGGCCCTCGTCTTGTCTATGATTCGGATGTGGTATATATATTATCTTTATAACTATTAATTCATTTATTGTTTATGAAAATTATGCCGACCAACGTGACATAGATTTTATTTATGTAGGATGTATGTGAATCGGAAATGCCAACCGACCCTATTGTCGAGAGGTTAAATTTAGTTGAAGAAGAAAACAATTTGTTGAAGGAAAAAATAAAAAAAATTGAGGAGGAGAAGATGATATTGGAGTTGCATGTTGCGGATGTCGTCGATGATCACAAGATCAAGATGGATGCAATGCGCTTGAAGATTAGAAAGATTAGAAAATATGCCATTCATACCGAGGCTTGGTATCATTATGCCGTTGGATCACTTGTTACCTTGGTTGCGATTATGATCGCATTTGTTTTCGCATTGAAATGTTTTACATAGTTTCAATGTACGGTTAATTAATTAGATGCTCTGGAGAGCTATATGTTGTTAGACGAGAACTATGTTTGCACTTTGGTTTTAATGTGATGATGAACTTCTATTAATTTGGACACTTAATTATATATAATGCACGCAGATGAACCGGCAATGGATGTACGGTGACAGACACACCTGTGAGTACATTAAGGGCGTGCATGAGTTTCTCGAGGCTGAGGCAAACTAGCAGAATGGTTTTATGTGTTGTCCATGCACTGAATGTGGCAATACGAGGTCTTACTCTAACCGGAAAATCCTTCACTCCCACCTGCTTTACAAGGGTTTCATGCCACACTATAATGTTTGGACGAGGCACGGAGAAATAGGGGTTATGATGGAAGACGGCGAAGAAGAAGAGTACAATGACAACTATGTGCCCCCTGAATACGGTGATGCTGCAACGAGGGGAGCTGGTGAAGATCAAGAGGAACCAAACGATGTGCCCAACGATGCTGCAACGGGTGAAGCTGCTGAAGATCAAGAGGAACCAAACGATGTGCCCAATGATGATGATCTCCACCGGGTCATTATCGATGCAAGGACGCAATACGAAAGTCAAAAGGAGAAGCTGAAGTTAGATCGCATGTTAGAGGATCACAAAAAAGGGTTATACCCCAATTGCGAAGATGGCAACACAAAGCTCGGTACCATATTGGAATTGCTGCAGTGGAAGGTAGAGAATGATGTGGCTGACAAAGGATTTGAGAAGCTACTGAAAATATTGAAGAAGAAGCTTCCAAAGGATAACGAATTGCCCGACAGTACATACGCAACAAAGAAGGTCGTATGCCCTCTAGGATTGGAGGTGGAGAAGATACATGCATGCCCTAATGACTGCATCCTCTACCGCGGTGCATACAAGGATCTGAACGCATGCCCGGTATGCGGTGCATTGCGGTATAAGATCAGACGAGATGACCCTGGTGATGTTGACGGCGAGCCCCCAGGAAGAGGGTTCCTGCGAAGGTGATGTGGTATGCTCCTATAATACCACGGTTGAAACGTCTGTTCAGAAACGAAGAGCATGCCAAGTTGATGCGATGGCATAGTGAAAACCGAAAGAAAGATGGGAAGTTGAGAGCACCCGCTGACGGGTCACAGTGGAGAAAAATTGAGAGAAAGTACCGGTATGAGTTTGCAAAGGGCCCAAGGAATGTATGGTTTGCTTGAAGCGCGGATGGCATTAATCCTTTCGGGGAGCAGAGCAGCAATCACATCACCTGGCCCGTGACTCTATGTATGTATAACCTTCCTCCTTGGATGTGCATAAAGTGGAAGTGCATTATGATGCCAATTCTCATCCAAGGCCCTAAGCAACCCGGCAATGACATTGATGTGTACCTAAGGCCATTAGTTGAAGAACTTTTACAGCTGTGGAATGGAAACGGTGTACGTACGTGGGATGAGCACAGACAAGAGGAATTTAACCTTAATGCGTTGCTGTTCGTGACCATCAACGATTGGCCCGCTCTCAGTAACATTTCAGGACAGACAAACAAAGGATACCACGCATGCACGCGTTGTTTAGATGACACTGAAAGTATATACCTGGACAAATGCAGGAAGAATGTGTACCTGGGCCATCGTCGATTTCTTCCGACCAACCATCAATGTTGAAAGAAAGGCAAGCATTTCAAAGGCAAGGCAGATCACCGGAAGAAGCCCGCCATGCGTACCGGTGATCACGTACTTGCTATGGTCAATGATTTACACTACGTAATCTTTGGAAAGGGTCCCGGTGGACTAGCTGTTCCGAATGACGCTGAGGGACACGCACCCATGTGGAAGAAGAAATTTATATTTTGGGACCTACCCTACTGGAAAGACCTAGAGGTCCGCTCTTCAATCGACGTGATGCACGTGACGAAGAACCTTTGCGTGAACCTGCTAGGCTTCTTGGGCATGTATGGGAAGACAAAAGATACACCTGAGGCATGGGAGACCTGCAACTTTTGCACGAAAAAGATGGAATGCCTCCGAAGCAGTATAAAGGTCCTGCCAGCTACGCTCTTACGAAAGAAGAGAAAGAAATCTTCTTTGAATGCCTGCTCAGTATGAAGGTCACGACTGGCTTCTCGTCGAATATAAAGGGAATAATAAATATGCCAGAGAAAAAGTTTCAGAACCTAAAGTCTCATGACTGCCACATGATTATGACGCAACTGCTTCCGGTTGCATTGAGGGGACTTCTACCGGAAAACGTCCGATTAGACATTGTGAAGCTATGTGCATTCCTCAATGCAATCTCTCAGAAGGTGATCGATCCAGAAATCGTACCAAGGCTAAGGAGTGATGTGGCGCAATGTCTTGTCAGTTTCGAGCTGGTGTTCCCACCATCCTTCTTCAATATCATGACGCACGTCCTAGTTCATCTAGTCGACGAGATTGTCATCCTGGGGCCCGTATTTCTACACAATATGTTCCCCTTTGAGAGGTTCATGGGAGTCCTAAATAAATATGTCCGTAACCACGCTAGGCCAGAAGGAAGCATCTCCATGGGCCATCAAACAGAGGATGTTATCGGGTTTTGTGTTGACTTCATTCCCGGCCTTAAGAAGATATGTCTCCCTAAATCGCGGTATGAGGGGAGACTGACTGGAAAAGGCACTCTTGGAAGAGACTCAATAATAAGCAGGGACGGATATTCTTGGTCTCAAGCACACTACACAGTTCTACAGAACTCTTGGTGACCCCGTATGTCGATGAACACAAGAACAGTCTGCGCTCCAAACACCCGAAGCAGTGCGACGACTGGATTACATGTGAACACATTAGGACTTTCAGCAGTTGGTTGGAAACACGTCTCAGAGGTGACAACACTGTTTGTGATGAGTTATACTTGTTTTTCAGGGGACCATCTTTGACTGTATTGACTTACAAAGGATACGAGATAAATGGGAATACGTTTTACATGATCGCCCAAGATCAAAAGAGCACCAACCAAAACAGCGGTGTCCGCTTTGATGCAGCAACCGAGAGCGGAAAGGACACATATTATGGTTACATAGTGGACATGTGGGAACTTGACTACGGACCTGATTTTAAGGTCCCTTTGTTTAAGTGCAAATGGGTCAATCTGTCAGGCGGCGGGGTACAGGTAGACCCACAGTACGGAATGACAACAGTGGATCTGAAAAATCTTGGGTACACTAACGAACAGTTCGTCCTAGCCAATGATGTGGCACAGTTTATCTATGTGAAGGACATGTCTACCAAACCGAGAAAAAGAAAATATAAGGAAGCGAATACATCATACGATGAGCCAAAGCGCCACATAGTTCTTTCAGGAAAAAGGGACATCCTTGGAGTGGACGGCAAGACAGACATGTCTCAAGATTATGAAAAGTTTCATGAAATTCCTCCCTTCAATGTCAAGGCTGACCCAAGCATCCTGATAAACAATGAAGATTATCCATGGTTATGGCGCAATAAGCAAATGACACAAGCGAAGAAAAAGTGAAGACTTTCTCCCGCAACTATTATGATGATACCATGCCAACTTTGTAACACACGAACATGCTACCATTGTCCGTTTTGTACATGCACATGCTATGTGGGTGAAATTATGATACCATGCCAACTTTCAACTTTTTCAGAGTTCATTTGAAATGCTTTAATGTCTTATGGTTCGGCCCTCGTAATACCATGACCATTAGTCCCTGGCCCATGCCAACTTTCAACTTTCAACTTTCTAAAACTAATCACACTAACAGAAAGTTTATAATTTTGCTCCTCGCCCCTGGCCCATGACCATTAGTCCCGGTTTGTGCCACAAACCGGGACTAAAGGGTTGGTCCTCGTTGCGGGCAGAGTTTAGTCCCACCTCGCCAACCGAAGGGGGCTCACACCGGTTTATAAGCCCTTCTCTCTCTGCCTTGTTGAGCTCCTCTCTAAGTGAAAATAGATCCCCTAATAGAGAAAAGTTTAACCTAAATTATTAGTGAATTTCTCTGAAATTCATAGAAATTTACTATGAATTTAGGTTGAATTTTCTCTATAAGCGCATCTATTCTCATTTTTTTAGTAAGTTAATCACAAACTTGTGATTCACACAAATTTCAAAGAATTCAAATTTTAACTATTCAAATTTGAAAACTAATGGCACTAACAGAAAGTTTATAATTTTTCTAAAACTAATGGCACTAACAGAAATTTTATAATTTTGCTAACCTAAAAACAAACAGAATTAAAAATTAAAACGAAAAACAAAAGAAAATAAATAATGCAAAAAACAAATAAAAAACAGGAAAAAAACTATTTTTATAGTAAAGTTAATCACAAAATAAAATAAATAAAGCAACAAACAAAACAAAAAACCTAAAAAAGTGTTTTCAAATTTGAAAACTAATGGCACTAACAGAAAGTTTATAATTTTTCTAAAACTAAAAGCCAAAAGGATAAAAAAATAAAGCAAAAAACAAAAGAAAATAAATAATGCAGAAAACAAAACAAAAAAACTGGAAAAAAAATAGCAACAATAAGTATTTTGTTGTAAGTATAAACAAAATAAAATAAATAAAGCAACAAAGAAAACAAAAAAAACAAAAAATGTATTTTCAAATTTGAAAACTAATGGCATTAATAAAAAGTTTATAATTTTTCTAAAACTAAAAGCATAAAGAATTAAAAAATAAAGCAAAAAACAAAAGAAAATAAATAAAGCAACAAAAAAACAAAAAACAAATGCCACCTACTGGGCCCCCACGGCCTGAATACGACTAGAAACCCATCCAAGGGCCAGGATTCAGACCCGCAGGAGGCCCAGTAGGCCCATGGGCATAGCAGTGACAATTAGGCCCGTAAGCCTGCAATGGAGAGGAGCTCGAGAGGGGTGCGGAAGTGGGTCTTATAAACCACTGCGCACCCCTCTCAACTAGCGAGGTGGGACTAAACTTTCGACGCAGCAGCCGCACAAGGCCTTCGGTCTCGGTTGGTGGCACAAACCTGGACTAAAGGGGGGCATTGGTCACGGTTCGTGGCACAAACCGTGACCAATGCCCCCCTTTAGTCCCGGTTGGTACCACCAACCGAGACCAAAGGCCGCCGCTTCCCGCCCTTTGGGCTGCTGAAAAGAGGCCTTTGGTCTCGGTCGGCGGCCTTTGGTCTCGGTTGGTGGTACCAACCGGGACTAAAGGGGGGCATTGGTCACGGTTTGTGCCACGAACCGTGACCAATGCTCCGTCTATATAAGACACACTTGTGAAAATTTTGGTTCAGTTTCTTCGATCCCGCCCCGACGACGCCGCCAGGCTGCCCGTGCTCGTCGTCGCCGCCCCGAGGTCGCCGTCGCCGTCACCGCCCGCTTCTCGTCGCCGCCGCCGCCCGCTCCTCGAGCCCTTGCCGCCCCCGAGCCCTTGCCGCCCTCGAGCCTGCGCCACCCTCGAGCCCGCGCCACCCCGGAGCTCGCCGTCGTCCCCGAGCCCTCCACCCCGAGCTCACGCCGCCCCTCGAGCTCGCCGTCGTCCCCAAGCCCGCGCCGCCCCTGATCTCGCCGTCGTCCCCGAGCCCTCCTCCCCGAGCCCATGCCGCCCTCGCCGCCCTCCTCCCCGAGCCATCCGCCGCCCTCGCCGACGCTCTCGCCGCCGCCCTCGCCCCCCCCCCCCCCGCCCTCGCCCTCGCCGGTCAACCTCGCTGCTGTGAGCCACCGCCACCTGTTTATCATTTTTTTCATTTTTTGTTCGTATATATAATGTATATATGTATGTATAGATATTCATATATGTGTATTTTTTTTTGTTCAAAGCATTTTTTGTTCATATATGTATTTTTTTGTTTATGTGTATTATTTTTTTGTTCATAGCATTTTTTTGTTCATATTTTGTTCATAGCATTATTTCCATGTATATATGTATGTGGCTATGTACGTATAGATGGATAGCATTTTTTTCCATGTATGCATGTCATTGTCGATATACCTCCTCCCCGTTAACTTCGACAGGAGGGGGGTTCGATATAACCCTCCCTGATAACTTCGACATGAGGGGGGGTCGATATACCCCCTCCCTGATAACTTCGACAGGAGGGGGGGTCGAGAACTAGTTTAGGGGGTCGAAGGTTGAGAACTAGTTTAGGGGGTCGAGGGTTGAGAACTAGTTTAGGGGGTCGAGGGAAGAAGGGGAAGAAGAGGGAGAAGAAGAGGGAGAAAAAGAGGAGAGGAAGAAGAGGAAGTCTTCTCCTCTATTCTTTCTTCTCTTCTTTTTTCTTCTTCTTCCTATATGTATTAGTTTTTTTATTTAGGTTGTTAATTAGTAGATATTAATTTTGTTCATATATGTATGGATGCATGTGATATGTATGTATGTATGTATCAGGTATGTCGTTGTCGATATACCCCCTACCCGATAACTTCGACATGAGGGGGTCGAGAGGGGGTCTAGGGTCGCCGAGGGGTCGAGGGTCGTCGAACATGAGAGGAATAAGAGGATAAAAAAAGAAGAGGAAGAAGAAAAAAAGAGGAGAAGAAAGAATAGAGGAGTTCTTTTTTTCTTCTTCTTCCTCTTTTTTTATCGGGAACGAGGGTCGTCGAGGGTCGCCGAGCGGTAGAGGAAACCCTAAATAGCAAGTATCGTCGGTGTGAGATACATGTGACCGTCGGTGTCGGACACTACATCCACGTCCCACAAGTGATGCGGGCTTCGACGCCCACGTCACGTGTGGCACGTGGATGTAGTGTCCGACACCGACGGCCACATGTATCTCACACCCACGATACTTGCTATTTAGGGTTTCCTCTACCGCTCGGCGACCCTGACCCTCGACGACCCTCGTTTCCGATAAAATAAAGAGGAAGAAGAAGAAAAAAAGAGAAGAAGGGTTTCTGGACGTAGGCGGTTACAAATCCCAGGAGAGGAGGAAAAAATTGCAGCAGACCCAAATGCAGGCGCTGCAAGCAAGGGTACAAGCGATAGAGGAACGAGAAGCAAATCGCAGCAAACATACTGTCGAAGCTTCCCCCGAAGCTACCCCGCCATCTCAGCGGAGAAGCAGCGTGGCTTCCACTGAGCTGCTTCAGCCGGAGCATGCCTTGACAGCTCCTGCCAGCTATCCCATGGATGCTATCAAGGAGTCTCAAAATTGCCACCTTATGACGCAATGGATGAATTTGAAGGTCAAGGCGGCTGTTGGCTCTGTTTATCCTACTGAACCCGGTGCAACTTTTCACTGCCGGCCGATTCCAGAAGGATATGCTAGGGTGATGGTGGATGAAATAATGGAGGGATTTGAGGACCTCCAGCTTAACCACCCTGCCGGTGAAGGGGAGACTAGGCTGGGGTCTGCTCTAAAGACTCCATGCCTATGGCGGAAGGAGCTCATCAACCTTCCGAACTGGACGCCTCCACCTCCTCCTCCTTCGGCAAGTCAGGGCACTCCGCCTCCTCCACCTCCTCCTCCTCCAGCGAGTCAGGGCACCCCGCCTCCTCCACCGCCCCCTCCTCCAGCGAGTGACGATCAGGGCACTCGACATGCTCCTTTTCCGGCGTGTGGCAGCACTCCGCCTGCGCCGACGCGCCCGAGCAGCCAGCCTCCTCCTTCTCCGCCTCGTCAGCAAGGGCGGAAGAGACCTGCCGCCGCTCCGGCTGCTCCGGCGCGTCATAGTCCTTCTCCTCCGCCTCGTAAGCAAGTAAAGAAGACAACCGCTCCGTCTGCTTTGCCGGCGTCTAGCAGTACAGCCAGAGGCAGGAGGAAATACAGATTCGGTCCTTCTCTAAAGACTTCGGAGAAGTTACCATACGAGAGGACCCCGGAGAAGAACACCGAGATCGCACGAGAAGAAGTGAGGAACTACTTTGAAGGGGTGAAAGCAAAGAAACATCCACCTCCGGAGGAGAAGGTAGATCCAGTGAAAGCGAAGCGCACTCTGGCTGCCCTGACAAAACCACCCAAGTGTCCGCCGAAAGGAAACTATGAGCGCATTATTGGAAAGGAATTTGCCGAAGCGGAGCGGCCGCACTGGTAGAAAAAGGGCCTATAGTCCCGGTTCGTAAGGGCCTTTAGTCCCGGTTCCTGAACCGGGACTAAAGTGTCGGTACTAGTGCCCTGACCCTTTAGTCCCGGTTCAATCCAGAACCGGGACTAAAGGGCGCGGCCACGTGGAGCTCCACCTTTAGTCCCGGTTGGTAACACCAACCGGGACTAAAGGAAATTTTATGATTTTCTTTTGAAAAAAAAATTTGAATTTTTTTTTGATTTTCAAATTTCTGAATTATTTTAACCTCTAGTCTGTAATCACCACCCCTCATCACTTCTCAATTTATCCTCTAATCACCCCTCATCATTCCAAATCATCTAACTTCCCGAACGGTCACCCATCCTCCCATTCCCCCAGCCTGAGCATGCTTAACTTCCGGGTTCTATTCTCCCTCGCTCCAAGTCTGCACTTGTTGTTTTCCTGACAATAGTAAGATGTCAATCCTATTAACCTTCAGGAATTTTGCTTGAGCATGAAGTGACACATTTCACTGTTTGAGTTTGAAACTATTGTTTTAAAAAACAATAATTATTTAGTAACACTAATATTTCTTGAATAATTAGTTTGACCATTGTTTAACCACAATTTGACCAGATTTGACCAAAATTGAAATAACTAAAATAATTATTTAGTAACACTAATATTCTAGAATAATTAGTTTGACCATTGTTTGACCACAGTTTGCCCACTGTTTGAATATTTTTCAATTTTTTCCACTCTAGATCTTAAAAGCCCCGTAACTTTTTTCTATTAGGTTTTTGAGGTTTTTGAGGATTTTGCAAGTTAAATTCGGATGTTACTTTTCGAGTAGATGATTTTTCATATAAAAAACTTTTTCATCCGAGTTAGTATGCAAAAGTTATGCCCATTTTTACAAATTTCAGAGAGATTTTGCAAATAAAGTCAAAATTCACATTTGCAAATTTTCCCGACAACTAGACCACATATCACATGAGAAACTTATTTTCTTTTATTTTTTTGACATTTCCATTTTTTTCTTTTATTTTTTTTAAAACTGAAAAGGCGATCCAAGGGGGGGGGGGGGTAGAGTTTGAAAATGGGACCTCTAGTACCGGTTCGTGGCACGAACCGGGACTAAAGGTCTCAACCCCATTAGTCCCGGTTCGTGCCTCAAACCGGGACTAAAGGTCTAATCTTTAGTCCCGGTTTGAGGCACGAACCGGGACTAAAGGTCATCGCACCCTTTAGTCCCGGTTCATGTCTTAAACCGGGACTAAAGGGCCAGAGTGAACCTGGACTAATGCCTTAGCCGCACGAACCGGGACCAATGCTCACATTAGTCCCGGTTCGTGACTGAACCGGGACTAATGTGAATATTGCCCCGTGACCATAGCCCTGTTTTCTACTAGTGTCGGGAAGTACTGTCAGTGATCAAAGGCTGAAAGAACGACGAGCTGGGAAACAAATTGCCCAGCTCGGCGAACAAGCGAACCAATCGTGCCCCCCGCTCAAGGTGCCAAGCGACAACGTCACTAATGATCCGAGGATGGTGCCCGGTTATAGCATTCTTGGTGATTACCTGCCCGACGATGTACATTATGATTTCATGGAGGTGCAGATACAAAGATACGAGTACGGGAAGCCTCTTGTCACAGATGAAAGATCTCTATCAACGATGATGCGAAGATTGCATGATTGGTACTTGAAAATCTGCAGAGACTCTGGGGGGAGGAGTACTTTGTATGTGAAAGTTAAAAAGGAGCATGACCTTGTTGGAATTGAACTGTTGCCTGTTCCATTTGGGGAGTTCTTTCAGTTTTTCAATCAATTAGCCCTCGATAAAACAACGGTCACCTGCTACTGTCTGTAAGTAGTACTACTTCTGTCATTAAGTCTCTCTATATAGCTCAGCTCTTTCATTGCATGTATTTATAATCATGCTCACTATATTATGCAGATTGAAGATCGCCGAATTGAAGAAAAGACAAGTCGGTGATATTGGGTTCATTAACACATATCTCATAGATGCAACTCAGGTTAAATTTCATGCCGCAGCTACCGAGGCCAACTTTCTACGATCGTTGGTAATAAATGAAAACAAAGATATAATACTCTTTCCTTACAACTTCAAGTGAGTGTTACTGTCTTATGCGTATTCCGTTTCCCTTATATATTAGTCAAGGTTATAGTAATGTAATTGATGAGTTATGCATGCGTGTGCAGTTACCACTATATTCTCCTAGAGATTAAGCTTGAGCAGGGACTAGTAACCGTCTTAGACTCAAGACGAAAAGATCCCCAGGACTATGCGGACATGACTCAAATGCTCGAGAAGTAAGTTAAATCGATCATTATCCACCATATCAGCAACTTTGTTCATTTCCCGATATATCAAGTAATTGTTTTCTTTGTCTGGCAGGGTTTGGAAAAAATTCTCCAAAAAGCTCCAGGACTCCCGAAGAAGCTGCAATTTAGACACCCGAAAGTAAGTACTATAGTAGCATGTTCCGCGCATCTCCTATTGATTTGGCATTCTTGCTTATCAGTTTGATTGACCTCTATTTCTTGTAAAGTGGTTGTGGCAGGAACAAGGGAATGATTTCTGTGGATACTACGTTTGCGAGTCCATCCGCCACACGACCTGTGAGCGGGGCTACACTGACGAACAATATGAAGTACTTAAATAACAACATTCACAATTTTATTTTATTACCATCATTTGTGTTGAGTTTCATTCATTCATATATATATGTATTGACCCCCTTCTTCAAATTAGATGTTTCGGAAGCGGGATGAACTCCTAGCACCAGCTCGCATGCGAGCAATTCAAGAGGAATTGGCGGCATTCTTTTCTTGACCACGTGATCGCTGAAGACGGAGAATACTATGTGGACCATGAGTCCGTATGATTATATTTGTAAGAGATAATTATTGTATATATGTAGTCGGTAGTGTCGGATAGATATACGAGAACTTGTTGTTCGATCAATCTATCGGAGAAGGAGAGGTGGTCGATATCACTTCTCTCTGTATGCATATATGTTCATGACGATCTTCTGTTTCCTTCGTTTGCTTACTAGCTAGCTAGCGTGTCTAGTCCTCTCTATACGTATGTATAGTACGTAGCGTCGACCAAGCACGGACATAAAATAGGACACTTCTCTCTATTAATTATAGCTAGCAAACACAATATACGAAACACCTAAATTAACCCCCCAAAACCCCAACCCCCCCCCTTTCAAAAAAAAACAAAAACACCAGCCACAGAAATGCTGACGCGTGGATGCCTATTGGTCCCGGTTGGTGCCACCAACCGGGACCAAAGGGTCTCCTGCCTAGGCTCCGCGCACAGGCCACGTGGAGGCCCATCAGTCCCGGTTCTGGATTGAACCGGGACTAAAGGGACAGGGCATTAGTACCGACGCTTTAGTCCTGGTTCAGGAACCGGGACAAAAGGCCCTTACGAACCGGGACAACAGGCCCTTTTTCTACCAGTGCGGAAACGGCGAGCGGTTCGGAGGTGAGCGGTGCTAGGTTCCGGCGGCGAGCCGACGGCAGTTGCGGGTGGATTCGGGTGTGTGCGGGTGGATTCGGGTGCCCCCGTTGGCTGACTGCAGTGTTTCGAGAGGCTTCCCGGCGTGTGGCAGCTTGGTCGCCCGGCGGCCGTGCCATGAGACCATGACCCGCCTCCACCCTCCGCTCCCTTCGTCGCGCTAGAGATGGCCCGGCCTGCCTTGCCATTCCCCGCCCCCGAGCTCCTGCCATATCCTGTCGTCATCGCACCGGCGCCGGTACCCACCCCACTTCATTTTTTGTTGCACACAGTAGCAGGAGGTCTCCGTTTGGAGCCAGGGTTGCGGCCCCCTACCTCCGACCTGCGAAAGCAGACCCTGCGTAAGATGCGCGGTTGCAGCAGCAATATCTATTCCACGCCCCTACTTCTTCAACCAGCTGGACAAGGCTCCATGGCCTTCATGCCCTAGCTGCTACCCTCTGGTCAGGTTTTTCTCTTTTCCTCTTTCCTCCTCTCCCTCTGTATGCGTGTGCATGCGTGCGTTTGTGTTCTTCTTATTAGTCATTACTGAAGTTTTGATTAATTGGTGTTATGCAGGACGAGTATTATGCAGGAAGCTCAGGAGTCAATTTACATCTTATTTGACCATCTTAGATATTTCCTTATTTCTTAGGTTTGTGATTTGGCTTTGGCATGTGTATAAGTTCATTCCCAATTAGGAATCCACTACTGTACCACTGTAGCATTTATCTCATTCTGAATCTCAAAGGTATTTTAGAAATCCCATATTAATCATTTAATTTATGACATAGTTGGATAATCATCAAACAAAATTTGTTGATTTGATGGTTGCAAACCTAGATGTTTCCATCTTTCAAATGCCATGTAATGTTTCTCATAGGCTCGACATATACATATTGGCCTAAATCTGCATTTGTGTTTGGTTGTCTATCTAAATTCAGTTTCTTCCATTAATTTTGATGGTGTATTTCTCCCAGAACTTAGATATATTGTTGTTAGCTGAATTTAATCGTAGAATGACGATCTTCTTTGCTTGTCATGCAAAAACAGAAACCTTCTCTTCTTTATGTTGTTATTTAAAAAATGTTACACGTATACTGTTGTTAGCTGAATTTAATTGTGGACTGATCTGGTTTCCATGCCAGGAGCAGAGGTGAAGCATTGTATTTTTTATTTTGATCTCAGCCCCGTATTTATTTGTTTATTAGGGCATAGTTATCCTACAAGCTAAATACTCGTTTTGAGCCGAGATGATCTTGTCGCTACCTTCCCGTCTCCATACACGATCGCCAGTGACACATGCATCAACGACGACGACTGCTTGGTTCTCCCCTGTAAGTATTCCTCCATCATCCTCTTATTTCTCTTCCTCTTCCTTGTCTGAAAATATATGTTCTGAGATTTCTATCTCTCCCAAGCTCCCCTCCTCCTGATTCTTTTATTGGGTTATGTTAGATGTTTGTAAAATTGACAAGAGTTTTTGGTAAAAAAAATATTGTTGTTTAGGCACCATGCCACTGCTAAGATTATTGTAGTAACTTCAATATTGCCCCCTCCTTTTTCTGCAAAATGTGTAAATGTAGTTAAGAGTACGGAAAACATGAGATCTTTGTTTGAAAAACCTTCAGACATCTTTGTTTTGGGGTATCGAAGTTCAGTATTATTGCTGCTCTGAAATAGTGTTTTCATGGTGAAAAAGTGGACTGCTAATGGAGAAATAGAAATTTTGTCAAATGAGAAGAAAGTGTTTAAATGCAGCAACTGTCTACATTGCAACAAATAAAGTGATGCAAAGTATTCAGGTTTCTGCTAGCAATGAGAATTTACATGAGTTTTGGCATTAACTTACTGCTTAATTGTTGTCGTGCTGATTGTTTCTCTTTGGTTTTAGAAGCATATGTACTGTTGGACTGTTCATAAACTATTTGACTACAGGTTTCCATGGGATTACATCTCAATCTACCTCATGTTGATGCACTGTCAAAATTAATTCAGTACTATTTTTTTCTTATTTTTGGCTAAAATACCACCCATCCCTTGACTGTATGTCCTTTCATATGTACTATAATCTGGAAGCATAATTAAAATATTTGCTTTTAAGTTGAGGGTCATTATTTTGCAGCTGAAGGTTTATATGGCATGTGCATAATCGTATAAAAAGTGTTCAACTACTTGTATGCACTAGTCGATTTTATAAACAATGTTTGACTTATTAGCTCATCCGAAATAGACATGGACTCTATCTCAATATTTTGTTTCTTCTCATATGCTATTTGTGGTCACCCCAAAATATTTTCCACTGCGATCAAGGTGCCATTTGGAAGCGATGCAAACCTTGCATGTATGAGCAATTTCAGGTCTCAATACTTTGATAGTGACATAAAGCTACCTATCGCCAACTTTTTGTGTTCAGAACTGAGACAAGTAAACAAGAGAAAGGAAGAAGGCATGGTATGTGCCCACTAACTCCTAACGAGGCAGGGCTATTGTTGGGAGCATTAGGTCACATAAGCAATGTCCATATTTATGCTGCTTGTAGCGAGGTGGATAAGATACTTTACCAGTCCTCAAAGCGCTCTATTCATATTTCCATACAGAAGGATCATTGTCAAGTAAAGATGAGTTGACTCCATTTTTGCCATACTCATCTCTCATGACTTCAATCGATTTCATTTTCTGCCATGGAATTGATTCTGACAATAATGGCAACATGGCCAGAATACTTGCTATTGCTGGACCAAGGTGATGCTCTGATGCTTCTGTTGTTTCGTTGCACACATCCCTGTTGGCTATATCTAGTCCATTGTGAATTATGACACTGCTTTCCGCATGAGATATATTGATCACAAAAAATGTTAAACAACTCTACACCTTAATTACAACACATGGGATCTATGTCATGGGATGAATTCTCATCACATGTGCGAGTAGTCCAGAAAGGAGCTATGCGACATTCCATGGAAGTAATCAGTGGTCTCAAAGAAGACACAATTAGGTTCGTATTCATTTGTGGTTTAAAAGCGGTCACACATTAATGCATGTTTAATTATGGTCCAAAAGAAGACAAGTTTTAGTAGGATGGTCATGTGATTAAAAAGTGTTCAATGATTTTTTATATATTGTTGTAATTAATAAATTTCATTCAATACAAAATCATGTGAGCAAAAAAAGTGTGCGACACATTCTTAAAGAGATCATATAATTTCAGATTTACTTGATAATAAAAGAATTAAAAGTTGAATTAATACTACGGATGCAAAAAAACAACATTCTGACAAATAGTGCAGCATGTTAGGAATAAAAAATGTTTACATTAGAAGTTTAATCTTTCAACTGTAGTGGTTTAGGCATCCCAAATATTTATTACCTCAAATTATGTATGCTTGGCTCGTGGGTAAAGAGATGTATACCAGAAGAAGGCAACACTAGTAGAAAAGGGGGCTTTCGTTCGGGCCTGGCTAGCCCATTAGTCCCGGTTCTTCCACGAACTGGGACCAATGGATGCATTTGTCCCGGTTCGTGAGCCCACGGGGCCGGCCGGGGCCTCGTGGGCATTGGTCCCGGTTCGTATGGACCCATTTGTCCCGGTTCTAGGCACTAACCGGGACCAATGGGCCTCGCTCCTGGCCCACAACCATTGGTCCTGGTTCTTGGCTCGAACCGGGATAGAAGGCTGGGCTTTAGTCCCGGTTCCAGCCACAAACTGGGACAAATGAGTTGCCTATATGTACCCCGTTGCCGCAGCAGAGCACTTCATAGTGCTCTGTTTTTTCTGGCCGGCGAGGAGAGGGCATTTGGGTGCTCTAGCTCACCTCCCATGCACACGAGGTGTTCAATGAAATGCCCAAGCCACGCTAGTTAGGCTTTCTCCTCTCGAAGCTAGACCTCCAGGCTCCATTTTCCCCGAGATTAGTCTAGGTTTAGCGGTCCATCACGTCCCTTTCCCGTCTTCACCGCCGTCGATCGCCCGCGCCGATATCGTCGCCTGCACCACTGTGGTGAGCGTCTTATCTTCTTCTGAAAGAAAAAAATTCTTACTTTAGATAGATACTTGTCTAATTTTCATACTTTTATTATTGCTTGTTATTATATAGTGCGATGGTTTTGATATCTGTCCCCGTCAGCCCTCGTCCTAGCTATGATTCGGATGTGGTATATATTATCTTTTATAACTATTTGGTTCATTTATTGTTTATGACAATTATGCCCATCAAGTTGACATAGATTTTATTTATGTAGGAGGTAGTTGAACCGGAAATTCCAACCGACCCTATTGTCGATAGGTTAAATTTAGGTGAAGAAGAAAACAATTACTTGAAGGAAAAAATAAAAAAAATTGAGGAGGAGAAGATGATATTGGAGTTGCATGTTGCGGATGTTGTCGATGATCACAAGATCCAGATGGATGCAATGCGGTTGAAGATGAGAAAGATTAGAAAATATGCCATTCATACTGAGGCTTGGTATCATTATGCCGTTGGATCCATTTTTACCTTGGTTGTGATTATGATCACATTTATTGTTACATTGAAAGGTTTCACATAGTTTCAATGTATGGTTTAACTAGATGCTCTGGAGAGCTATATGTTGTTCAATGACAACTATGTATGTACTTTGTTTTTAATGTGATGATGAACTTCTATTAAGGAAAACATTGAGCGTATGAATGCTAAATATAAACTTGCTAGAGATAAGGGTAGAAAACATGTTGTGTTTGCACCTGGAGATCTTGTTTGGTTACATTTGCGTAAGGATAGATTTCCTAATTTGTGCAAATCAAAGCTAATGTCACGTGCTGATGGTCCTTTTAAGGTGTTAGAGAAAATAAATGATAATGCATATAAACTTGAGCTCCTGCAGATTTTGGAGTTAGTCCCACTTTTAACATTGCAGATTTGAAGTCTTATTTGGGTGAGGAAGATGAGCTTTCGTCGAGGACGACTTCATCTCAAGGGAGTGTATCAGGTGATACGGAGCCTTAGATGCTCCCATGATACGAGCTCCTAGGAGTCGTTGGATCTGAGATCCAACGGCTCCCGGAAGGCTTTTGACATTTTGTGAAGAAGACCTTTCGAAATCTAAAAATTGCGAACAAGTACGGCAACCTTTCAGAACCTACTAGGAGCCGTTGGGTCTGAGATCCAACGGACCAGAAGCTCGTATCATGGGAGCATCTAAGGCATGGTATCACCTAATATTTTCCCTTCATTTCAAGAAGAGGAGGATGATGAGGACATCAATACCATTGTTACACCCATAGCCCCTGCTGCTATACATATTGGACCAATTACTAGAGCTCGCGCACATCAATTGAATTATCAGGTACTTTCGTTTCTTGGTAATGATTCTAATGTTAATGAGAATATGATGCTACCTAAATTGGATACATTTGTTTTGCTTACAAATGAAGGGCCTAGCTTGGACAAGAAAGATGAACCTTCGAACAAGTTCAAGCATGGAGATAATGGCATGCGCAAGGGGATCAAGAACGGAGTTACGAGTGATGATTTCAGGACTTTGAAGCCACCATAAGGAGTGCATGAAGCCTTGGACGAAATATACAAGATGCCACTTCATAAATTTCTTCCAGAGGCTATTCTAGGTGCTGCGTCACCTTATTATTGGGCCAGGCCAATGTATTTTCGAAATACTTAAGTATAAGCTGTTTTTAGAGTCCGTATGTGTGGCGAAACAAGAGTTAGGGTTGGTTTTGGACCCCTCCTCCAAGGGGCACGAAATTCCCCCGTCTTCCTCCATATATACAACCCTTAGGGCGTCGTTTAGACTTTGGGTTTTATTTAGATCAAAAGTTCGCCATAGTTGCAACTTCGCGTACTTCGTTTGTGTTTAACAACCAGACCAAGACGTCACATAACCCCACCTTGATCAATACAAGTTTCATCTTATATTCGCGATATCTAGATTGCAATCTCAGTTTCTTGCTTGTTCTTCGTTTGCTCGCAGGAAACAGACCCTCGTGGTCAGGTTGATCGTGCTCCGGCATGATCAATAACCCCTCGGAAGTTGGTTTAGCGATTGCTAAGGCATGATGTCTCGCACGTTCATAGTAAAATCGTCAAGGTCGACTCCCACTGAAAAAACGATAGCCACCATCTCATCAAAACATCGGGACACCTTCGCCTCTATCAGGAAAGCGCCTGGAGGGACCATGCAGCTTGTTGGGAGCCATCGGTCCCAACTCAACCACTGGTCCAGGCGAAAAGGGCACATCTCCGTGACGCGCCCAGTCCAATAGCCAAGAAATACAAACCCATCACGCGGCGCGGAACCGTTCTGGAGGGATGGCTCGATGGCCCATGCAAAATACACACAACACCAGATAACATACCAACCCACAATCTTAGAGCATGTTGGATACTCCGGCAGGTAGCCAAAAGCGACGAGGACATCTTACCAAAAACACCCTAGAGCAACACCCTCCAGAAGACAACGACCCAGTGAACTGACGGTCTTTGAGACATTCGCTTCAAACAAAAAGCGCAAAAGGGCACTTCGCGGCCTCGCTGAAGTCTGTCAAATCGCCACAGTAAACCCTTGGAACGACATGGCTATAACCTTTAATGCCGGCGACGAACCAAAATACAGGACAGTCCGAGCACCAGCCGCTTTAGTCCTCAGTCCTATCGTGGACGGCTTTCGACTTACCAAGGTCCTCATGGACGGTGGCAGCGGACTAAACCTCATCTATGAGGATGCACTCCATAAAATGGAAATAGACGGGAGCCGCATCAAGCAAAGCAGCACGACCTTACGAGGAATCATTCCCAGTCGGGAGGTGCGGTGTGCGGGGAAAATCACACTTGACGTGGTATTCGGCACGCCAGAGAATTATCGGTTTGAAGAAATCACCTTCCAAGTGGCTACTTTCAGCACCGGATACCACGCCCTGTTGGGGCGGGATGCTTTTACACGCTTCCAAGCTATACCTCATTACGGGTATATGAAGCTCAAAATGCCCGGACCAAACGGCATAATCACTCTTGTCAGTGATCCGGACATAGCACTCCGCGCCAAAAAACAAAACCGCATCACTGGCCCTTGAGGCATTATCTGAAGCCCTCGCGGCCGAAGAATTAACCGCACTGCGCTCCATGGTGGATAGGGACGATGTGATCTTAGACAAACGACCTAAATCCACCTCCTTCAAACCGGCAGAAGAAATAGTCAAATTCCAGGTCCACCCAACGGACCCCAAGAAGACAACATCTATTGGAGCACAACTAGACCCAACAGTTGACGCCGCACTAAGGGATTTCCTTCGCGAAAACTAGGATATATTCGCCTGGCACCCTTCTGACATGCCTGGAATCCCACGTGAGCTGGCCGAACATAGCCTTCATATCTTAAAGGGATACAAGCCAATCAAACAAGCACTGCGGCGCTTTTCCAAGCCTAAACGCCAAGCTATGGGGGAGGAGCTGGCCAAGCTAATTGAGGCCGGATTCATCAGAGAAATAAAACATCTGGACTGGCTGGCAAACCTGGTGACGGTACCAAAGAAGGAAAAATCCTGGCGGCTGTGCGTTGATTTTAAAGACCTCAATAAGGCTTGCCCTAAGGATCCCTTCCCCCTCCCCCACGTCGATCAAATCATTGATGCTACCGTAGGACATGACTCACTGTGTTTCCTTGACGCATATTTCGGATACCATCAAATCAAAATGAAGGAGTCCGATCAAGCTGCAACAGCATTCATTACCCCATATGGGCCATTCTGCTTCAACACCATGCCCTTCCATCTCAAGAACACCGGCACCACATACCAACGCGTGATTCAAACATGCCTGGAGAAACAGATCGGCAAGACACTTGAAGCTTATGTGGACGATGTCATCATCAAAACTAGGCGCGTCGAAACACTAATAGACGATTTACGTCTTACATTTGATAACCTCCGCGCGTATGACATTAAGCTCAATCCGGAAAAGTGCGTTTTTGGCGTTCCCGCTGGAAAACTATTGGGCTTCATCGTTTCCAACAGAGGAATTGAAGCAAATCCAGCCAAAATCCGAGCTCTGCCAACAGACCTCAAACAAGTCCAAAAGCTCGCGGGATGCGTGGAAGCTCTAAGCCGCTTTATCTCTAGATTGGGAGAAAAGGCGCTGCCACTCTATCGCCTTCTATGGCTGATCGATCACTTCGAGTGGATGGACGCGGTAACAGCCGGACTGGAGGAAATAAAAACCCTTCTTGCGAGCAACCCAATCTTGGCCGCGCCAAACGTCGGTGAACCGATGCTATTATACATATCGGCAACACATCAGCTGGTGAGCGTCGTGCTCGTTATTGAACGAGAATAGGACAAACACAAAATCCCGCTTGAGAAGCCAGTATACTACGTATCCACTGTCCTTACACCAAGGAAATCCCGGTACCCCCATTATCAAAACATAGCATACGCGGTCTTCATGGCATCCCGAAAGCTCCGCCACTACTTCCAGGAGTGTCCGATCATGATGTCTTCCGAAGTACCACTCAATGACATTCTAAACAACCGCGATGCCACGGATTGCCAAATGGGCCATCGAGGTCCTTCCATTTGATATTACATACAAAGCACGTTGAGCTATTAAATCCCAAGTATTGGCTGACTTCGTCGCCGAATGGACAAAGGCCGAACTCCCTAAAGAGTATGGTACATATTCCAATTGGGTTATGTATTTTGATGGCTCCAAAATGCTGGCAGGGCTATGGGCGGTCGTCATTCTAACGTCACCTACTGGAGACATCGTTCAGTACATACTCCAAATACTATACACAGACTCCAACAACGCAGCCGAATACGAGGCCTTATGGCATGGTCTCTGGATGGCTGTCTCCATGGGCATACAATGCCTAGAAGTGCGCGGGGACTCAAACCTTGCAATATCTCAAATAAATGGAGACTTCGACGCCAAAGATCCGAAGATGGCATCTTATCGTAATGCCGTCATAAAAATGTCGGCCTAGTTCGAGGGGCTCGAGTTCCATCATGTGGCTCGAGAAAGTAATCAAGCGGCGGACGTTCTTGCTTGTATTGGCGCTAAGCACGACCCCGTCCCACCTAATATCTTTCTGGAAAGGCTTTTTAAGCCATCCATGGTGTGGTAGGGGGAAATGGCAACACTAGCTCAGATCCGAACATGACCCCAGATTCCAAAAACACCGACATCATCGGAGGCTCAGCCACCGAAATAACACCGTCAGCGCATCTCATCATGACAGTCATTGCCCCATGGACCGAACCCTTCTTGGCCTACATTAACAGGAAGGAGCTTCCCGAGGATTAGAATGAGGCCCGTTGCATTGCCCGGCGTTCGAATGCCTACAAGGTTCATGATGGAGAGCTCTATAAGAAAAGCACTACCGGAGTTCTTCAACGATGTATCTCTAAGGAAGAGGGGCAACAGCTCTTGGTTGAAATTCACGCCGGACTCGGCGGTCACCACGCCACAGCTCGGGCCCTTGTTAGCAAGGCCTTCCGTACAGGGTTTTATTGGCCGACGGCCCGAGCAGATGCATAGGACCTTGTCCAACATTGCGTCGGATGCCAACTCTTTGCCAACCAAAGCCATATGCCCCCCACTGCCTTACAAACAATCCCCATCACTTGGCCTTTTGCGCTCTGGGGACTCGATATGGTCGGACCCCTTAAAGGAGGAAGCCATAAGGGAAAGTATCTGCTAGTCATGGTGGATACATTCACTAAGTAGATAGAGGCCAAACCAGTCAAAACGGCCGAAGCGGGGCCGGTAATAGATTTCATATCCGGCATGGTACACCGTTATGATGTCCCACACAACATAATCACTGATAATGGCTCTAATTTCACAGCCGATGAAGTGAAAACCTGGTGTGCTAATCTGGGCATTAAGCTCGATTACGCCTCTGTCTATCACCTACAGACAAACGGTCAAGTCGAAGGGGCTAATGGTCTTATTATGAGCGGCATCAAACCTAGACTAGTGCGGTCTTTGAAACAATTAGACAAGCATTGGGTGGAGGAACTTGACTCCGTACTCTAGGGGCTGCGGACCATGCCCAACCACACTACTGGATATACAACTTTCTTCATGGTGTACGGTGCAGAAGCAGTGTTACCATGAGATATCATTCATGACTCACCTCGAGTGCGCATGTGCGAAGAGAGAGAAGCCGAGCTTGATCGGCAGGACAGCTTAGATGCCCTGGAGGAGGAGCGCGACGTTGCAAAAGCCTGTTCCACATTTTATCAACAGCAGGCTCGCACGTATCAAAGCAGAGAAGTGTGGGCCAAGACGGTATCTTCGGATTACTTACATGTGAAGCAGGAAGGAGGCTGGGGTAGTCGGCGATGATGGGTACATCCGTACCGTCATAGCTCATTTGATAGAATATTCCATCCTCGAGCTCCACAAATATGTCCAGATCTTCCTCATATCTGGGGTCAAGGTCCCGGTTGCGATTCTCCGGCTGAGGGGCAGGGTCATGGATCCCCTCGACAGCCTTTCGCCATTCCTGTTATAAGCGGATAAAATACTGCCTATCAAGAATAATTCAAGGACATGAGTAAAATAGTTGAGCTGAAGCTTACCCAACTAGGAGGATTATACATGGAAAATCCGTCTCGATATTGGAGACGGGTGAACTCCTCCTTCTGCCCTTTATACAGCTCGGCCAGTATTTTGGCCAGGGTGGCGGGGCTCTTCGGGCCCTTCCGACCATAGCGTGAGGCGTCGTCTTCCCCTTTATAATGCCACATGGGCAGCCCTCTGTATTGGAGTGGCTGGACCCCCCGCGTTATAGAGATCGCCATTACCTCGACTATTGACAATCTAGACTGGGCAAGCGTCTTAATCTTGCCTAGCAGCAGGCTGATCTTTGCACTATCCTCTTCCTCGGGGCTCCGAGGACGCCAGCTATGGCGTTTTTTTAGTGGAGCATTTGAAAACTCAGGGAGGCCCATGCGGGCAGGGTCGGGTAGAGCGACGTCGTCGATGTAGAACCATTCGGAAGGCCACTCTTCGGTAGCTTTCTTCGGCGTGCCGGACAGGTATCCGGTCCCGGTGATGCGCTACACTTCGGCTCCTCCCACTTCAAAAATCAACCCGCCTTGATTGCGAGGGACGAGGCAGAACAGTCTTCTCCATAAATTGAAATGTGCCTCGCAGCCTAGGAATAGCTCGCATAGAGCAACATAACCCGCAATATGAAGGATAGAGGCGGGAGTGAGACTGTGCAGTTGGTGGCCGTAATACTCCAGCAGACCTCGGAGGAAGGGATGGATCGTAAATCCGACACCTTTTAACACGAAGGGGATGAAGCACACTCGTTCTCCCACAGACGGATTGAAGAAATCCTCCGCCCAGGTTTTGCCGTTGAAGGAGGCCAATCCTGCTCGAACAGGGACCAGATCTGCAGGAGGGAGAAATCCCTGCGTTTGCAACTTCTCTAATTGGTTGTGGGACACAGAGCACCTCTCCCACTCGCCTTTCTCTAGGTCGGAACGGGAGGTGTAGTTGGGAATTTTAGCCATGTTGGAATGGTCTTTCCTGGGAAACTCTGAGGATTTTTCTCCGTGTGGTGCCAAATGGATCTGAGACACAATCTCTTTAAATAGACGCTCTTTCTTGCATGGCAGGGGTGTTATTTGCAAAATATACCCTGACCGTCCGCATTCGCCCGACACGTTTAAGTTGAAGTCAAAGATGCACAGAAGCTGAGGGGTGCGGCATTGAATTATAAGCCGAATACATTACTTGGAAGTCGTCGTCGGAGGAACCCGCCTTGCAATGCCGAAGACAATCTGCGCGCCGAACATCTTGACATTGAAGCCTAGTTCGGGGGCTACTGAGGGAGTCCTGGATTAAGGGGTCCTCGGGCATCCGGCTTGTTAGCCATGGGCCAGACTGATGGGCTGTGAAGATACGAAGACCGAAGACTGCACCCGTATCCGGATGGGACTTTCCTTGGCGTGGAGGGAAAGCTTGGCGACTAAATATGTAGTTTCCTTTTTGTGTAACCGACCTTGTGTAACCCTAGATCATCCCAGTGTCTATATAAACCGGAGGACTTAGTCCGTATAGGAGGGATACTCATTACCATAGCCATACCAGTTAGACTTGTAGGGTTTAGCCATTACCACTACAAGAAATATGCTCAATTGTGACCTTCTGGCAGTGACCGTGGAAGAAATCGTCATAAATCTATGACCATTTCGATCCAATTGGTCGTGGCTTGTTTAGGAGTGTCGAAACCATAAACCATAGTGACTATTTTGGTCAAAAAGGTCGTAATTGCCTTACACAAAATGGTCATAAGCAGACAACAGTAGTCGACAGCCTTATTTCTTGCTGATTACGACCAATCCAGATGGTCATGGTGTTGTAACATGGATGACTGGACATCCACATCATCAATTTTACCTATGCGTCGTATCATTTTGGCTTATGTGTCGGTTGTAGTGTCAGTCCGTCCATAGATTGACTTGTTGACTAAACTGGGTCTACATTTACAGACGGGGCCAACTAACACAGTACAAATGACATGTGGGACCCGTCCCACAAAGGTGAATAAAGCAGAAAAAGGCGAAAATTCACTTTGGCTCATAGGTGTATATGCACCCATTATCTAAATACATATTTTAAAAAGTTAAAAAAATCGAGAAAAAATCCCACGTGTAAATCCGGACACTATATGTGTGTGCACCAAGTTTCAATGAAAATTGACATTTTTTGTGGCTTGTGTAAAAAAGACAATTTTTGATGCTTGATTGCAGCTATCACAAGCCATTTTTAATCTTTTTTACACATGCAACAAAAATGCCCTTGTTCACCGAAATTTTGTGTGCAAACATAGGATGTCCTGATGTACACGCGGGATTTTTTCTATACATATTTCATAATAGGTGTATCTACATCTAAGATCCAAAATGCCACTCTCAAAGAAAAAAAAGACCCGCCCCACAAAGCTGAATAAATCCAAAAAGAAAGGCCACCGCGCCAAAACACCACTCTCAAAGAAAAAAAGGACCCGTCCCACAAAGTTGAATGAAGCAAAAAAGAAGCCACACCACGTGATTCGAACTAGCTACCAGTCGAGTTCCCCTAAGGAGACAAACCACCACACCGTAACAAAGACACAGGCACATTCTCGCCCGTAACCTATTTAATGGGTAGTGTCGAGTGGGCACCTTTTTTCTTTTATATTTTTCGTCCGCCGAGTGGGCCAACTACTAGGCCGCGGATCGGTTTTTGGTCTATTTTTTGTTCGTTCATTCTTTTTTTATTTTTGTTTATTATTTATACTTCCAATTATTCTATATATATATATTGAAAAACAAACTTCACATAAAACGTTTGAAAAAATGTTAACCAAGCATTTGAAAATCTTACATGTGTATAAAGAAAATGATTACCATATGAACAAAAAATATACAATGTGTGTGGAAAAAGTTGATCATGTATTTAAAAATGTTAATCGAGCATTTAAAAAATGTTAAACAATTATATAAAAATGTAAATCAAGCATTTGAAAATGTTAAAATGTGTAAATAAAAAAATAGTAACCATGTATTAAAAATATTAATCTTGTATTTAAAAAATATTTAAATGTTGTATATAAAAATGTTGACTGTGTATTCAAAAAGTTCTAACCAAGCACTTGAAAAGTGTAATTGTGTATAAAAAATTTGTGTCTCATGTATACAGAAAATATACAATGTGTGTGAACAAAGTCAATCTTGTATTTAAAAAATGTAAAGGAAGCATTTAAAAAAATGTTAAACAAGTATTTAAAAGATATTAAACATGCATTAAAAATGTTCTTGATGTATATGAAAAATGTAGAATCAAAACCAACATTCAACATTAATTATTTTGAGCCCTGCTTCAACATTCATATTTCTGTCTAGTGTGGTGCTTTGCAAAGCAAGTACCACCTAGGCTCCTCCTTTTGAGCTGAAAATTTGTGAAGACCGTCCTCTTAGTATATGATCATCCTCAGTCAAAACTCACGCCCATTGGCCATGCGCATTTCCCGTACCGCTAATCAAACACTTGGCTGCTAATTCATGTTTGAGCATAGTTCGGTCTGCTCGTGAGAATCTTATATTGTAATTTTCTTCCTAGAACCAACCTGGGGAGTAACCAACCCACTAGACATGCCTAGGCTGCCCAGAACACAAGGCAACGCCATGGTCACGCAGTGACCACGTGGCGGGCATGCGAGTTTACGCGCTCTAGAGTTGAGGCCCTCAGCCACCGTCCAAACTTCGATGTATCGCCGCCAAACCATGTATTTATGATAGCTCATTTCTGAGAACACGTTTTTTAAATAATTGTCGTATTACAAGTTTATTATTTTTTCTGATAACTTGGTCACATATAATAATACAATCTGAAGGTTTTCGAATTTTTTTAATTTTTTTCAAAAAATTTATCCCTGTTTCAAAACGCGGTCAAAACGGCGGGCACGACTGTTCCTAGATAGTGGTTGAATCTTGGAAAACTTTTGATGTTTCTCTGATTAAATAGATACTTATATACCTAGAATGATTTTTGGAAAAAAATAAAGAGCAAACTATAAGGCAGCTGTAGTTCAAATTTGACCCACTTCCAGCTGGATCGGCGAAAATTTGTCCTTTTCACCAGAGGTGCATATAATCTTTTGACACCCAACCATTTGGTAAATTGTGCATTAAATATGGCCTAATATATTATAAAAATGATCCGGTCCCGTTTAAGTTGAAGTCAAAGATGCACAGAAGCTGAGGGGTGCGGCATTGAATTATAAGCCGAATACATTACTTGGAAGTCGTCGGAGGTGGAACCCGCCTTGCAATGTCGAAGACAATCTGCGCGCCGACCATCTTGTCATTGAAGCCTAGTTCGGGGGCTACTGAGGGAGTCCTGGATTAAGGGGTCCTCGGGCATCCGGCTTGTTAGCCATGGGCCGGACTGATGGGCTGTGAAGATACGAAGACTGCACCCGTATCCGGATGGGACTTTCCTTGGCGTGGAGGGAAAGCTTGACGACTAAATATGTAGATTCCTTTCTGTGTAACCGACCTTGTGTAACCCTAGATCATCCCAGTGTCTATATAAACCGGAGGACTTAGTCCGTATAGGAGGGATACTCATTACCATAGCCATACCAGTTAGACTTGTAGGGTTTAGCCATTACCACTACAAGAAATATGCTCAATTGTGACCTTCTGGCAGTGACCGTGGAAGAAATCCTCATAAATCTATGACCATTTCGATCCAATTGGTCGTGGCTTGTTTAGGAGTGTCGAAACCATAAACCATAGTGACTATTTTGGTCAAAAAGGTCGTAATTGCCTTACACAAAATGGTCATAAGCAGACAACAGTAGTCGACAGCCTTATTTCTTGCTGATTACGACCAATCCAGATGGTCATGGTGTTGTAACATGGATGACTGGACATCCACATCATCAATTTTACCTATGTGTCGTATCATTTTGGCTTATGTGTCGGTTGTAGTGTCAGTCCGTCCATAGATTGACTTGTTGACTAAACTGGGTCTACATTTACAGACGGGGCCAACTAACACATTACAAATGACATGTGGGACCCGTCCCACAAAGGTGAATAAAGCAGAAAAAGGCGAAAATTCACTTTGGCTCATAGGTGTATATGCACCCATTATCTAAATACATATTTTAAAAAGTTAAAAAAATCAAGAAAAAATCCCACGTGTAAATCCGGACACTATATGTGTGTGGACCAAGTTTCAATGAAAAATGACATTTTTTGTGGCTTGTGTAAAAAAGACGATTTTCGATGCTTGATTGCAGCTATCACAAGACATTTTTAATCTTTTTTACACATGCAACAAAAATGCCCTTGTTCACCGAATTTTTTTGTGCAAACATAGGATGTCCTGATGTACACGCGGGATTTTTTCTATACATATTTCATAATAGGTGTATCTACATCTAAGATCCAAAACGCCACTCTCAAAGAAAAAAAAGACCCGCCCCACAAAGCTGAATAAATCCAAAAAGAAAGGCCACTGCGCCAAAACACCACTCTCAAAGAAAAAAAGGACCCGTCCCACAAAGTTGAATGAAGCAAAAAAGAAGCCACACCACGTGATTCGAACTAGCTACCAGTCGAGTTCCCTTAAGGAGACAAACCACCACACCGTAACAAAGACACACGTACATTCTCGCCCGTAACCTATTTAAAGGGTAGTGTCGAGTGCGCACCTTTTTTCTTTTATATTTTTCGTCCGCCGAGTGGGCCAACTACTAGGCCGCGGATCGGTTTTTGGTCTATTTTTTGTTCGTTCATTCTTTTTTTACTTTTGTTTATTATTTATACTTCCAATTATTCTATATATATATATATTGAAAAACAAACTTCACATAAAACGTTTGAAAAAATGTTAACCAAGCATTTGAAAATCTTACATGTGTATAAAGAAAATGATTACCATATGAACAAAAAATATACAATGTGTGTGGAAAAAATTGATCATGTATTTAAAAATGTTAATCGAGCATTTAAAAAATGTTAAACAATTATATAAAAATGTAAATCAAGCATTTGAAAATGTTAAAATGTGTAAATAAAAAAATATTAACCATGTATTAAAAATATTAATCTTGTATTTAAAAAATATTTAAATGTTGTATATAAAAATGTTGACTGTGTATTCAAAAAGTTCTAACCAAGCACTTGAAAATTTTAATTGTGTATAAAAAATTTGTGTCTCATGTATACAGAAAATATACAATGTGTGTGAACAAAGTCAATCTTGTATTTAAAAAATGTAAAGGAAGCATTTAAAAAAATGTTAAACAAGTATTTAAAAGATATTAAACATGCATTAAAAATGTTCTTGATGTATATGAAAAATGTAGAATCAAAACCAACATTCAACATTAATTATTTTGAGCCCTGCTTCAACATTCATATTTCTGTCTAGTGTGGTGCTTTGCAAAGCAAGTACCACCTAGGCTCCTCCTTTTGAGCTGAAAATTTGTGAAGACAGTCCTCTTAGTATATGATCATCCTCAGTCAAAACTCACGCCCATTGGCCATGCGCATTTCCCGTACCGCTAATCAAACACTTGGCTGCTAATTCATGTTTGAGCATAGTTCGGTCTGCTCGTGAGAATCTTATATTGTAATTTTCTTCCTAGAACCAACCTGGGGAGTAACCAACCCACTAGACATGCCTAGGCTGCCCAGAACACAAGGCAACGCCATGGTCACGCGGTGACCACGTGGCGGGCATGCGAGTTTACGCGCTCTAGAGTTGAGGCCCTCAGCCACCGTCCAAACTTCGATGTATCGCCGCCAAACCATGTATTTATGATAGCTCATTTCTGAGAATACGTTTTTAAATAATTGCCGTATTACAAGTTTATTATTTTTTCTGGTAACTTGGTCACATATAATAATACAATTCGAAGGTTTTCGAATTTTTTTGATTTTTTTCAAAAAATTTATCCCTGTTTCAAAACGCGGTCAAAACGGCGGGCATGACTGTTCCTAGATAGTGGTTGAATCTTGGAAAACTTTTGGTGTTTCTCTGATTAAATAGATACTTATATACCTAGAATGATTTTTGGAAAAAATAAAGAGCAAACTATAAGGCAGCTGTAGTTCAAATTTGACCCACTTCCAGCTGGATCGGCGAAAATTTGTCCTTTTCACCAGAGGTGGATACAATCTTTTGACACCCAACCATTTGGTAAATTGTGCATTAAATATGGCCTAATATATTATAAAAATGATCCGGTCCCATTTTGCAACAAATATATGGTAGGTCCTTCACAAAAAAAACTCATTTTGGGCACTCAAAAAATGGAAAATGAATTTTTCGTCCAAAGAAAATAAAAACTTTCTTAGGCAATATTGTTTTCCATTCCAAGATACACCCTTGTGCACAATATGAGATCATTTAAACAAACTATGCCATGAATGTGGCGATAAGATTGATCATTTGGCTTGAAAGCCATGAATCTTCGCACATGATAGCTCATTTCTGATAAAACTTTTCTAAAAGAATTGTCGTATTATAGGTTTATTGTTTTTTCTTGTAACTTGGTCACATTTAGTGACACAATGCGAAGGTTTTCTAATTTTTTGATTTTTTTGAATTTTTTATGACCGTTTCAAAATGCGGTCAAAACAACGGGAATGACCGTTCCTAGCTAGTGGTTGAATCTTGGAATTTTTTTGGTGTTTCTCTGATTAAATAGATACTTATGTACCTAGAAATGAATTTTGGAAAAATTAAAGAGCAAACTATAAGGCAGCCGCAGTTCAAATTTGACCCACTTCCAATTGAATTGGTGGAAATTTCTCTTTTTTATGAGAGGTGGATCAAAGCTTTTGACACCCAACCATTTGATCAATTGTATATTAAATATGACCTAGCATTTTAGAAAATTGATTTGGTCCAATTTGCAACAAATATTTGGTAGGTTCTTCAAAAAAACCATTTTTGCAACTTGAAAAATGATTAAAAATAGCTAGAAAGATAAAAAATGCATGCAAATTGGTGATCATTCGTAAAATGTGGTATAACTTGAGTGAAAAATTTAGATGTGCCGTTTTGCAAAATATTTTTGATACCTACTTCACAAAATGCCTCTAGTTTTAGTACTTAGAACTATTTTATGTCATAAATTTTCTGAACCAATCAGGGCTTTTCCCACAGATCATCCCACTGTAGCCGATCTGGACCGTCCACACCCAATGGATCCAACGTCTCTCACTCATTCTCAAGTCTCAGCCACCCAACCCAAACCCTAGCAACCCAATCCGGATCTGTCTCCCCCTCTCCCCCTCTACTCGCCCTGTCGCCGCCCCTCCTCCCCCTCCCAGTCACTCCCCTTTGCCCTCCCGCAGCAGATCGAGCGCGCCGACGCTGGTGTTCGCCGCCTCCTTCCTTAGGCTGCCGCCCCGCATGTCCAAGAAGCAGAAGCGCAACAAGGTGGACGCCATCACCACCTCCCTGTCCCGGGCCTCCTTCCGCGACGCATCCCGCAGCGGCGCCCACCGCGGCCCCTGCCGATCGCCCTCGCGGGTGGCTGCCTGTGCGGCGACGACGGCAGCCTCGTCTTCCTCGAAGGTCGCGGTGCCTCAAGGCCGACCTGGCGCCCCCTCCTCGCCCTTCCTCCACCTCTGAGCCGGGGTTCGGTTTGCGTGCAACGGCGGTGGCGTACGAGGCGAACAAGCCGCTGGTGGTCGAGGACGTGTAGGTGGCGCAGCCGCTGGCCGGCGAGTCTGCATCAAGGTCCTCTCCACTGTGCTCTGCCACACTGACTACTACACCTGGAGCGGCAAGGTACGTCACCCCCCCCCATCCTCCTCGCCCTACGCTTCCTTGAATCTAGGTTTCAATGGCCGCGGTTGCCTAGGGCCTGTAGCCAGCGCTGGCAGCCTGGCACTGCTGCTAGTCACCACCTCCCCCAACCCCAGCAACTTATCCTTGGATTTTCCCTACCGTCAGTGTTATTCCACTGTGTCAATGGTTGCGATGAGACTGAGTAATTGGGGATTAATTGACTTCCATGTAGCATTGTACGAGTTGTTCCTCATAGTGTCGGGTTGGGTGTAGAGTGAATTGACATGATGTACAGTAGAAAATGTTTGTGCAAATCTGAAAGCCTACTGCATGCCGTAGAGATTTACTAGAATTTGTGTTCGTGTCATGAAAGGATTTCTTTTGCTATGCAGGATCCTGAGGGCCTCCTTCCTTGCATTCTCGGTGACAAGGCTGCTGGGTAAGCCCACAAATTTGTGTGATTTCAGGTATTATCATCCATAGCTAAAGATAACTGTGCACTGATAAGTTTGCTTCCATAGCTTCTGATAGAATTGTTGAGAGTGTCGGCGAAGGAGTGACCGACATGCAGCCAGGGGGACTGCAAGATGTGCACTAAGTAAGGATCCGATCTGATTGGGCTCTGCTCGTGCTCGTGGTAGATCGTGTGGTCTGCCACATGCCTGGTAAGATGCTCTTGTTGATTCATCTTTTATAGGTTAGTTTATTTCCATATTTCTATGAATGCCACCTTGTTGTGATTAAATAGGTTAGTTTATTTCCAGGTTTCTAAAATATACTCTACTTACTATTCGGAGTTGATTGCAAATTAGTTCTGGTGCCTCCGCAGTGGAGTAGAGTGTGGGGAGCCAAGTAGAAAATAAGATTTATCTCTTTCAATTCATTTAATTTGCTTACTAAAATTAGGTGGCTGCCTTGATACAGTATTGTACAGTTGGTCTGCCCCAGCTCTGTTGAACTGAACCTTATAGATTGGGAGTTAGTTTTTAGCTGCCATCTAGCTCTTTAAATTGAGTTAATTTGCTTACGGATGTACTGTTTTTCTTGATATGTTTGATGTTCATCCATCGTCCAGATTTACTAGCACACCAGCTAGAAATCGTGATCGATGCCACTCAACAGAATTTCCTAGACATTTTATTGGATCGTCAGATCGTTAGGGTGGCAGGGTGTGTTTGGCTAACATATTGCATTGGAATTATATTCTTCATCGCCTAATGTTCTTGTTGCAGATAATAGGGCCTGTAGATAGCAATTTATTTTCCTAGTGGTTACTTATGCTTATTGTGTCTCACGCTGAAAGAAAATGCGCAATGAGCTTGTTTCCTGTGATCTTTCCTATCATTTGCTAGTGTTATGCTTCAAGATGAAACATTTTAAAACCCAAACTACTGTAAATAAGCGTTCTGCATCTTGAGGATTAAGTATTCATGATATGTCAATAGTGTAGTTGATCCTCACTGTTGCTCAATGGCATTGCTTGATATGATATAAGTATGAGCACTTAACCATTGTACAGCTGTTTGCATATTTTTTTGTATTTTTTTATAAATGATGATAGTTTGCGTAAGATGTACACATGTTAATTTTTTTGACTTGAATCTGTTATGCCCTTGATTTTTTACTTAGCTTGACCAAGAACAACAACATCCTTGATGCTTACTAACCCCACCTCGCTCTTGCTCTCTCAGACCCGAAGGAGCCCGTATGGAAGGCACCTCCTCTCCGGGTGGTGAGAGCGTTGAGGGGTCGTGGGTGCTGCTAATGGCCATGTCTGTGGCCGTGCCTGCCATTACCCTCTCTACAAGGGCACAGCCAGGAAGACGCTCAGCAACCAAATCGTCGTCCACTCCAAGTGGAGGGGACAACTCAAGCGATAGTAAGTTTCTAGTATTCTCTAATGTGTTGATGTGGCTTGTTTACCTCATCCTTGTTACACTTGATTTCCTTATATGATTTCTGCTCAACGGATCTGATAGAGATGATTCGTTCAAAGTAGTACAGTATGTGATTCTTGTTTTATTTAGTTTTTTGTTTGTCCCCGTCCTCTGTTGCATGGCTGCTATTTTCCCTTTCCTAATCGCATTGCACATTCATTTTTGGTACTGGAAATGTGATAGTATACAGGCAATTTCAGTTCCTATAGTAGTCCAGCAGGAATTGCTTCGTCGTTGGACACTGGTAATTAAGAGAGGGTGTTGTATGCTCTTCGATTAATTGTCTAGTGATTGCCTGAAGCATCTATCTTCCCAGCTTTCAGAATGGAGAAACTCGTGTCATTTCATATATGATCGGAATGAAATGTCTAGGACTTGCGGCAGTTTATCTGATACTGTATACTGTAGTAATAAAGAAACAACATATGTGCTCCTGAAACGTACTAAGTTCTTCTCTGCTCCATGTTCCCATTTAATCTATGTGCTCGATTTAAATTTCAACAATGGGTTGTTTCGCATTCTTACCTGTTTAGTAAACCTTGTGCCATGCTTATTTCATGTAGCTAACAGTAACTTGCAAACAAATAATTAGCAAGATTTGTTCTGCTTGTCTGCTACAAAGTTTTCAAATAACTACGACTTAATTAGTAGCATGTAGTCTAGATATACAAAAGCATGTGTTGTCCAGCCCATGTAGCAATCATTGCTAGTCTGTATTGAGCAAACAGTGCACCGTGTTGTAGCTAGCCGCGCGCGGTAGCCGCCGCACGAGACGCTGTTGTGCGTCGTGTGAAGTATATATTGTCCCATCTTTTTTTAAATGTCAGGTGTTGTATTAGTATTATGATGTTATCTTCTTAAATTGCTGCTACTGTTGCTCAACTGCAATATATTATTGGACATAGTACTCTGCTCATAAAGTTTTCTTATAAAGTTTCATAGTCATTCAAAACCAACTGCAATATATTGATGGACATAGTACTCTGCTCATGTGTACATCTTTCTTTAAATGTCAAGTTGACATGGAAAGTGCTATGGAACAAGAGATACCAAAAGGTGGAGAACCAAAGAGTGATGCTGCTATTGTTGCTGACATTCTCACTAAAGAATGTCCCTCCAGCCCATTCCTTCACTGGTTGTGTTGTTTTGGTTGGTGCCATCTTATGTTACTGGTTACTAGTGCACAATATGGACATGGCCATATTATGAACATTCGTTTTGTTATTTTGTTTGGTGCATCTTATGAACCTGTGGTGTAAAGATAATGCTGGGCCTAAGTTATTGAAATCCTGGAGAATTATGTTATTATTGTCATTATATTCTCCTGTGTTGGTTGACTGCCAAATTGTGCAATGTATTTTTCTTTTTTAGATACTGAAAATACTAAATTGTGTTAGTGGGCTGTTGTTGGTGACCCTTCAATAAGGGTTGGACTGAAAATACCAAATTCTGTTAGTGGGCTGGACCGTTTCAAGGCCCTTTGATAGAAAAAAACAAAATGTTTTTATTGGGTAGATAAAAGGGATGGCCCAATTAATGATGGATTAAATAAATGGGTTGCACAACTCAGCCCAAGAACTGATTTGTTGGGCTTGGCACATGCTTGTGGCCTAAAGTAAATTTAAAAGTGGACTGAATTATTGGGCTCAGCCCATTAAAACAACTGATTTGGACTGATCCTACATGGCATCCATGTCATTGCATGTGCCACGTTGGCTCGGCCACATCAGATCCTACGTGGTCTAGGCTCATTAGTAATGACCATAATTTTGGTCAAAGATTTAACAACCTAAATTTTGGTCAAGGGTGGCCATGACGAAAATTCCGGAAAAGGTCACGTTTGTTCGTTCTTGACGGCCAACTGTTGACCTTCCGAATTTGGTCAAAAAAGGTCAATAAACGAAAGCAATGACGAATTAACGACAAAAATGGGGAGTCATAATTGGCTATATTTCTTGTAGTGTACGATCTCGAGGTAGATCAACTCTTGTAATACTCGTATACATCAATATCAATCAAGCAGGACGTAGGGTATTACCTCCATAGAGAGGGCCCGGACCTGGGTAAATATCGTGTCCCCTGTCTACTGTTACCATCGACCTTAGACGCATAGTTCAGGACCCCCTACCCGAGATCCGCCGGTTTTGACAGCAACTTTTATACTCACTAAGATAAATCTCCTTCCCCCCAGCAGAAAATTTTCGCAACCATGGATCCTCATCACCACGGCTCACCTAAAGCCACAAGACAAATACCGGCCCCATGGATAGATCAGAGCCTAGGCCGCCGAGGATGGCTATACTGTAGTGGCTATGCGGCTTGGATGTGAGAATTACGAAGAACAGAGAGAGAGAGAGAGAGAGAGAGAGAGAGAGAGAGAGAGAGAGAGATGAACGAGCACTGGCGTCGGGAGGAAGAAGACGATCTTGTCTTATCTTGACCTCTTGGGTCTCGCGGGCTGACAGAAGTTAATATCTTCGGCTTACGGGCCACCAACGACGTCCCTTCGGCCCAGTTCTGTCACTCTTTGACCCAAGGTAAACCGAAAGCAACTCTTCGGCCTTAGCAAGGACAAAGAGCTCCATGGGTACATGTGTTACGTGTGTATATTGTAAAACATAGGGTTTGGGAAACTGGCTCGACACCCTAGACGGGGTGTGGCTATCTCATTATATAGAGGTACCAAGAGGTACAATACAATGTTACAGTATTTACACAGAGGCTACGTATATATATAAAGTCTAACACCCTCCCTCAATCTTAACTATGGCCTGAAGTACAAAGCAAGTTAAGATTGCGCCTACAGCCTACAAACTGTGGTTGTGGAAGAGGCGTCGTGAAGATGTCAGCAAGTTGATCTTTTGAGAAGATGAACTTGATACAGAGTAGCTTCTGTGCAACACGTTCCCGAACAAAGTGATAGTCAACCTCAATGTGTTCCGTCCGAGCATGAAACACCGAATTAGACAAAAGGTATGTGATACGTTGGTATAATTTTTTATTGTTCCATGCTATTATATTATCTATTTTGGATGTTTATGGGCTTTATTATACACTTTTATATTACTTTTGGGACTAACCTGTTAATCCAGAGCCCAGTGCCAGTTTCTGTTTTTTGTGCCTATTTTAGGGTTTTGAAGAAAAGGAAAATCAAATGGAGTCCAATTGACCTGAAACTTCACGAAACTTATCTTTGGACCAGAAGAAACCCAGAAGACTTGGAGTGCACGTAAGGGGGTCAACGAGGAAGCCACGAGGCAGGGGGCACGCCCACCCCCTGGGCGCGCCCTCCACCCTCGTGGGCCCCTCGTGGCTCCCCTAACGTACTTCTTCCTCCTATTTATCTCCATATACCCTAAAAACATCCGGGAGCACAATAGATAGGGAGTTCCGCCGCCAGATGCCTCCGTAGCCACCGAAAGCCAATCTACACCCGTTCCGGCACCCTGCGGGAGGGGGCAATCCCTCTCCGGTGGCCATCTTCATCATCCCTGTGCTCTCCATGACGAGGAGGGAGTAGTTCTCCCTCGGGGCTGAGGGTATGTACCAGTAGCTATGTGTTTGATCTCTCTCTCTCTCTCTCTCTCTCGTGTTCTTGAGGTGATACGATCTTCATGTATCGCGAGCTTTGCTATTATATTTGGATCCTATGATGTTTCTTCCCCTCTCTACTCTCTTGTAATGGACTGAGTTTCCCCATTGAAGTTATCTTATGGGATTGAGTCTTTAAAAATTTGAGAACATTTGATGTATGTCTTGCCGTGCGTATCTGTGGTGACAATGGGATATCACGTGATTCACTTGATGTATGTTTTGGTGATCAACTTGCGGTTTCCGCCAATGAACCTATGCATAGGGGTTGGCACACGTTTTCGTCGTGATTCTCTGGTAGGAACTTTGGGGCACTCTTTGAGGTTCTATGTGTTGGTTGAATAGATGAATCTGAGATTGTGTGATGCATATCGTATAATCATACCCACTGATACTTGAGGTGACATTAGGGTTTTGGTTAATTTGTGTCTTAAGGTGTTATTCTAGTACGAACTCTAGGGATGTTTGTGACACTTATAGAAATAGCCCAACGGATTGATTGGAAATAATAACTTTGAGGTGGTTTCATACCCTACCATAATCTCTTTGTTTGTTCTCAGCTATTAGTGACTTTGGAGTGACTCTTTGTTGCATATTGAGGGATAGTTATGTAATCCAATTATGTTATTATTGTTGAGAGGACTTGCACTAGTGAAAGTATGAACCCTAGGCCTTGTTTCCTAGCATTAGAATACCATTTACGCTCACTTTTATCATTAGTTACCTTGCTGTTTTTATATTTTCAGATTACAAAAACCTTTATCTACCATCCATATACCACTTGTATCACCATCTCTTCGCCGAACTAGTGCACCTATACAATTTACCATTGTATTGGGTGTGTTGGGGACACAAGACACTCTTTGTTATTTGGCTGCAGGGTTGCTTGAGAGAGACCATCTTCATCCTACGCCTCCTACGGATTGATAAACCTTAGGTCATCCACTTGAGGGAAATTTGCTACTGTCCTACAAACCTCTGCACTTGGAGGCCCAACAATGTCTACAAGAAGAAGGTTGTGTAGTAGACATCAAGCTCTTTTCTGGCGCCGTTGCTGGGGATGTTAGCGCTTGAAGGTATATCTTTAGATCTTGCAATTGAATCTTTTTGTTTCTTGTTTTAGCACTAGTTTAGTTTATAAAAGAAAACTACAAAAAAATTATGGAATTGAGTTTGCCTCATACGCTTCATCTTTTTAATATCTTTCGTGAGTATGATGGAAAGGAAAATTGTGTCATAGTGTTAGAATAAAAATGAATTAAAATGTTTGGCACTAAATATTTGAATGATGAGCATGATTGCAATATTGTTAGTATGAATTACTTGAATATCCATGATGCTAATGATATGCAAAGCCACAACCTTGGGGAAGCTATGTTTGATGAAGATGATATTTTTTGTCCCCCAAGTTTTGATGATCAAATTTATTATGATGAAATCATGCCTCCTATTTATGATGATTATATCGATGAAAGTGGATTTGGAGAGGTCATGACTTTATTTTGTGATGAATCCACTATTCCGGAAGAGGTTCCAATTGATTATGAGAACAAAGTTGCTATCTATGATGATTATTGTGATGACTTGTATGCTATAAAGAATAATGATATCCATGAAACTTGTCATCGTGATTTTAGTTTTCAATTGGATTATGCCTCACATGATAATTATTTTGTTGAGTTTGCTCCCACTATTATTCATGAGAAGAATTTTGCTTATGTGGAGAGTAATAAAAATTCTATGCTTGTAGATAATGAAAAGAATGCTTTATATGATAGTTATATTGTTGAATTCATTCATGATGCTACTGAAATTTATTATGAGGGAGGAATATATGCTTGTAGGAATTGCAATAATATCAAGTTTCCTCTCTATGTGCTTAAAATTTTGAAGTTACGCTTGCTTTGCTTTCCTATGCAAGTTGATTTTTGTTCCCACAAGTTGTTTGCTCACAAAATCCCTATGCATAGGAAGTGGGTTAGGCTTAAATGTGCTAGTCATATTCTTCATGATGCTCTCTTTATGTTTCAATCCTTATCTTTTACTAGATCATTGAAGGCGCGCGTTGTTGCGCCCGTCTACTTTGTCATTATAATGTTAGTGATAGATGGAATTTAGAGGTATTTTATTCTAAGAAAATTAGTATATGAATTATGATATAACATGTAACTCAATTAGTAATTATTTTGTTGCAATATGTTAGTGAATCCAACCAGGGCAGTAACTCAGCAATTATGCATCTGATACAAAATTTTAATATATATTAACTCATTATTAGAAAGATATAGTATCATCATCAATCATTAAGGTAGTATAACTGATTCTCAAACAAAAAATAGGTGGTATTTTCCCCAGAAATCACATCTTGCAAAAAAAGTTCTCTAGCAGTACGTCGACACCCGAGCACCTATATGTTGCCATGCATGTCTATTTTTTCTGGTAGCATACAAGGAATTTATTTAAATATATACAATGAAACATATAGCAAATGTCACATGTAAGATATAAATCAGCAAAGCCTTATCATGGTTGTGTTCTTATATGCTACAAGCTTCAGCGAAACACACAGAACTATGAAGGCGACACATGACAGCCTCGAACGACCTCTCTAAGCACTAAAATCATAAGCACATAGGTCACCTTGTGCAATCTTGGTTTCTCTTGTTGATTGTACTTGGTTGGTTGTTTGACATTCTGATCATAAGGCGCACATTTATTTCCTCATTTTACTACAGTTTATCAATTGGTGGTTGTGTAAACTGATAAATTCATCAAAATCTAGTAGTTTCGGATCTCCTATATCAGACAAATATATTGAGCGACAAAACAGTACATTTACAAGTTGAAAAACCATTGCTTCCAAAGGTATACGAAGAGTATTTCTTCAGATATCAAGCTTGAATTCATTCGCAAAAAAAAGAGCTTGAATTATAATCCTCTGTGATTGTTGAAGCGAAAGTTCAATACTATTATAGGTTCCTTTTGCAAATATATATTACATGCATACAAGATAAGCTTTGCATTATCCAAATGGTCCAAATATGCCAAACAAACTGCTCAATGCAGCACACTTAGAAATGTTTTAGTTGACCATTTAATTTCACCACACAATCACAAGTATGCCATAGAGTTAATATATATTTGAGAAAATAGTTACACACAAGCATGCTTACTAAGAAATGCCTTATCATGTCATGCACTGACATATATCAGCAGCTCTGAAAAACTTGCAACGGCATAAAATAGAATGCAATAGACAAAAACTTAGGAGACCATTCCCTATCTAAAGTCATCACCTGCTCTAGCTAGTGTTGATAGACAGATGAAAGTATACAAATTACATGTATTTTTTGCAAAATATACAACTATATATACAACTACTAAGAATATTCAAAACTGTAAATCTTGACACTTCCACTTCTCAACATTATGTGTCCATATTGATTCCTTAAATGCAGAGAATAGGGATAGTTGGTAGGCACAAATAAGAAAAGTCCCTTCTTATGAGTAAACAACATAGAAAATAACGTCCTTTCCTAAAAGAAAATTGAATAAAATTTCAACACTTGATAGGCACAAATCAGCAAAGTCGACATATGATCTACAATAATAAAGAACCTTGGAATATATTGCTATAGTACAAAAAATATCTTCCTTTCATAAAAGAAATATGAATAAAATCTTTACACTGGATAGGCACAAATCATCAAAGTCGACATATGCTATATATTAATAAAAAAATATCTTCACATGTTATTTTATTCAAAGAAACTAATATATGTTGTATGTACATTAATAAAGTAATATCTTCACATATTATTTTCTTCAGCCATGTGATCAACTGAAGGAACAAACTTTCTCTGTGAGCATTATTCATGTGAACCCAAATGTAAGCATAATTAACAATCCGACAGCCATCCATGAGAAATTTGTGGCACATACAAAAAATTGGGGGAGGGGGGAGGGTGCTCACCGTGGTCCTCCCAGCTGCGGGGCACCACCACTTTGTCAATCTTTCTTCCACCTGCCATCTCTCTGAAGATGAGGCTCCTGCATCACAAATCCACACCAACCAGCGGCAAGGGTGTGCGTACGTGCTCATAATCATCTCGAGTTTCTGCAATATTTGGAAACACAAAACTAAAGTTACATAAGCTGACGAATATATTAGACATTAAAAAATGTTGTAACTAATAAAATATAGTTTTGAGCCTCTTCTTTGGTTTCATCTATACGCCACATTCAACATGGATCAGTATGTGACACACCAATTAGCTTGGACTAATGAGTAGCTAGAGCATGTGTGAAATCTGAAATGAATCAAGAGTCATCTAGAAATTTAACATGTAAGGTTTATCAAAAAAATACTTACATGAATCAAGAGACATCTTCCAGAAGGCCAAATAAGTCATCTAAAAAAACAGGATTCAGAAAGCCACGGAAGAGACAGGGGACAGGGAGAAAACAGGCACATGAGTACACTACAGACTAATCCCGACGGGCAGAAAATCGAAGCCTTCTGATTGACTGGATTGTGTATCACTGCCGCTTACCAATTGGATGTATGTACAGATAGAAATGTCAATACAACCAGGAACCCAATTACCTGAACTGAAAATAAAATATCAACATTAGAATACCCATATGCGAAACTGAATCTGCAGAGTATATACAAATAGTTACTTGATTGACGTGTAAATTAGTACTGTGAAGTAGGAGCTCAACCACAATACCTTTTACCAAAAAATCATACATCTGAAATGAAAGGGGAAGGGAAACGTGGATGCTTACTGGTCACCGGCCAACGAACACAATGACTGCAAAAATTGATAGAACCGGAGGGAAAATCCTACTGCATGGTTGCTGTTAAATTCAGAATGGGCGTTGGCATCATCATGAAGTGAAATGGAATCAGGTGTGTAGGGCAGAGTTTCGTGATATACCTTACCCTTGACCTTCTCCCTGCGGCCGGCTGTCAAATGCATTCATAGCCGGGACATCGAACTGGAATCAGGACGCGAGAGTTCTTCACTCGCCGTTCTTGTCGCCTGCTCGTTACCTTCAAGGATGTCTTCATCAAGGGGCGTCCGCCGCCGCGGCCGCCTCAATAGGGTTGCGAGTGTAGTGCTGCCCCTTCGCATCGTCCTTGGGCATCGGCGGCATCTCGCTCACACCAATGATTCACCTTTGATCATAATAGGGGAGGGATCGGGAGGCACGAGGTTTGGGATGAGTGGAACCGACGCTGCAAGAGTAGCAGGCTAGCAGCCACCCAGAAGGAAGAGGAGATCGACGGAGACGGAGGCGGCGGCGGTGGTGTCGGCGTACGAATAGGAGTCCCGCATCGTCATGCCTCCTTCTCTCGTCTGTAAGGAGGTTGTTAGAGGCCCATTAGGCCCAATTTATCCGGAACGCCCAAAAAAGCTACCGGAGCAGCGGCCCGGGATGGTTCGCGATCGTTATTAGCGCACAGAACCGATTAGGAGCGATTCACAACTCATCCAATGGCCAAAATGCATCAAACTGGCGATCCAATGGCTGGGAGAGATGATGCCTTGAGAGGGCTGGAAAAGTGCTCGGTTTTAATGTATCTAAATGTGAGCATCAATTTAATCATCATGCCTACCTAGGGGTGTTAAACGATAGCACTTGTTGGGAGGCAACCCAATTTTATTTTTGTTCCTTGATTTTTGTTCCTGTTTAGTAATAAATAATTCATCTAGACTCTTTTTAGATGTGGTTTTATGATTTTAATTAGTGTTTGTGCCAAGTAGAACCTTTGGGAAGACTTGGGGATGGTCTTGTTGATCATGCTGTAAAAAATAGAAACTTTAGCGCTCACGAGAATTGCTGCCATTTTTATTTGGAGAGTGATATTTAGTTAATTCTTTTTGCAGATGATTAATAGATAAATTCCTCAGGTCCAGCAATGAATTTGAGAATTTTATGAGTTCCAGAAGTATACGTTTGATCCAGATTACTACAGACTGTTCTGTTTTTGACAGATTCTGTTTTTCATGTGTTGTTTACTTATTTTGATGAATCTATGGCTAGTAAAAGAGTTTATAAACCATAGAGAAGTTGGAATACAGTAGGTTTAACACCAATATAAATAAATAATGAGTTCATTACAGTACATTGAAATGGTGATTTATTTTCTTATACTAACGGAGCTTATGCGTTTTCTGTTAAGTTTTGTGTTGTGAAGTTTTCAAGTTTTGGGTAAGGATTCGATGGACTATGGAATAAGGAGTGGCAAGAGCCTAAGCTTGGGGATGCCCAACGCACACCAAGGTAATATTCAAGGATATCCAAGAGCCTAAGCTTGGGGATGCCCCAGAAGGCATCCCCTCTTTCATCTTCGTTCATCGGTAACTTTACTTGGAGCTATATTTTTATTCGCCACATGATATGTGTTTTGCTTGGAGCGTCATTTTATTTACTTTTGTTTTTCTTGCTGTTTGAATAAAATACCAAGATCTGAAATTATTAAATGTTAGAGAGTCTTGACATAGCTGTGTAATTATTCAACTACTCATTGATCTTCACTTATATCTTCCGGAGCAGTTTGTTGTTGCTCTAGTGCTTCACTTATATCTTTTAGAGCACGGTCATGGTTTTATTTTATAGAAATTGATGAACTCTCATGCGTCACTTATATTATTTTGAGAGTCCTAAACATCATGGTAATTTTCTTTGGTTATGAATTTAGTCCTAATATTATGGGCGTCCAAGAGGGATATAATAAAAACTTTCATATAAAGTGCATTGAATACTAGGAGAAGTTTGACACTTGATGATTGTTTTGAGATATGGAGATGGTGATATTAGAGTCATGCTAGTTAAGTAGTTGTGAATTTGAGAGATTCTTGTGTTAAAGTTTATGATTCCCGTAGCATGCACGTATGGTGAACCGTTATGTAATGAAGTCGGAGCATGATTTATTTATTGATTGTCTTCCTTATGAGTGGCGGTCGGGGACGAGCGATGGTCTTTTCCTACCAATCTATCCCCCTAGGAGCATGCGCGCAGTACTTTGTTTCGATAACTAATAGATTTTTGCAATAAGTATGTGAGTTCTTTATGACTAATGTTGATTCCATGGATTATACGCACTCTCACCCTTCCACCATTGCTAGCCTCTCTAGTACCGCGCAACTTTCGCCGGTACGATAAACCCACCATATATCTTCCTCAAAACAGCCACCATACCTACCTATTATGGCATTTCCATAGCCACTCCGAGATATATTGCCATGCAACTTTCCACCGTTCCGCTTATTATGACACGCTCCATCATTGTCATATTGCTATGCATGATCATGTAGTTGACATTGTATTTGTGGCAAAGCCACCATTCTTAATTCTTTCATACATGTCACTCATGAGTCATTGCACATCCCGGTACACCGCCGGAGGCATTCATATAGAGTCATATCTTGTTCTAAGTATTGAGTTGTAATTCTTGAGTTGTAAGTAAAAAGAAGTATGATGATCATCATTATTAGAGCATTGTCCCAGTGAGGAAAGCATGATGGAGACTATGATTCCCCCACAAGCCGGGATGAGACTCCGGACTAAAATAAATAAATAAAAGAGGCCAAAGAAGCCCAAATAAAAAAGAGAGAAAAAAAGAGGCCATAAAAAAGAGAAATGCCCAAATAAAAAAGAAATGAGAGAAAAAGAGAGAAGGGGCAATGCTACTATCCTTTTACCACACTTGTGCTTCAAAGTAGCACCATGATCTTCATGATAGAGAGTCTCCTATGTTGTCACTTTCATACACTAGTGGGAAATTTTCATTATAGAACTTGGCTTCTATATTCCAACAATGGGCCTCCTCAAGTGCCCTAGGTCTTCGTGAGCAAGCAAGTTGGATGCACACCCACTTGGTTTCTTGTTGAGATTTCATATACTTATAGCTCTAGTGCATCCGTTGCGTGGCAATCCCTACTCACTCACATTGATATCTATTGATGGGCATCTCCATAGCCTGTTGATACGCCTGGTTGATGTGAGACTATCTTCTCCTTTTTGTCTTCTCCACAACCACCATTCTATTCCACCTATAGTGCTATGTCCATGGCTCACGCTCATGTATTGCGTGAAGATTGAAAAAGTTTGAGAACATCAAAAGTATGAAACAACTGCTTGGCTTGTCATCGGGGTTGTGCATGATTTAAATATTTTGTGTGGTGAAGATGGAGCATAGCCAGACTATATGATTTTGTAGGGATAGCTTTCTTTGGCCATATTATTTTGAGAAGACATGATTGCTTTGTTAGTATGCTTGAAGTATTATTATTTTTATGTCAAGATTAAACTTTTTTCTTGAATCTTATGGATCTGAATATTCTTGCCACAGTAAAGAGAATTACATGGATAAATATGTTAGGTAGCATTCCACATCAAAAATTCTGTTTTTTTATCATTTATGTACTCGAGGACGAGCAGGAATTAAGCTTGGGGGGTGCTGATACGTCTCCAACGTACCTATAATTTTTTATTGTTCCGTGCTATTATATTATCTGTTTTGGCTGTTTATGTGCTTTATTATACGCTTTTATATTATTTTTGGGACTAACCTATTAACCCAGAGCCCAGTGCCAGTTTCTGTTTTTTGCCTACTTTAGGGTTTCGAAGAAAAGGAAAATCAAACGGAGTCTAATTGACATGAAACTTCACGGAACTTATTTTTGGACCAGAACAAACCCGGAAGACTTGGAGTGCATGTAAGGGGGTCAACGAGGAAGCCATGAGGCAGGGGGTGTGCCCACCCCCCTGGGCGCGCCCTCCACCCTCGTGGGCCCCTCGTGGCTCCCCTGGCGTACTTCTTCCTCCTATATATCTCCACATACCTGCTACCTCTTGAGCTTGCGTTGGATTTCCCCGAAGAGGAAGGGATGATGCAGCAGATTAGCGTAAGTATTTCCCTCAGTTTTTGAGAACCAAGGTATCAATCTAGTAGGAGGCCACGCTCAAGTCCGTCGTACCTGCACAAAACGATAGCTACTTGCAACCAACGCGATTAGGGGTTGTCAATCCCATCACGGTCACTTACGAGAGTGAGATCTGATAGATATAATATTTTTGGTATTTTTGGTATAGAGATGCAAAGTGAAAAGTAAAAGGCAAAGTAAAAGAGCAAAGCAAGATTAAAGTGATGGAGATTGATATGATGAGAATAGACCCGGGGGCCATAGGTTTCACTAGTGGCTTCTCTCAAGAGCATAAGTATTCTACGGTGGGTGAACAAATTACTGTTGAGCAATTGACAGAATTGAGCATAGTTATGAGAATATCTAGGCATGATCATGTATATAGGCATCACGTCCGTGACAAGTAGACCGAAACGATTCTGCATCTACTACTATTACTCCACTCATCGACCGCTATCCAGCATGCTTCTAGAGTATAAAGTTAAAAACAGAGTAACGCTTTAAGCAAGATGACATGATGTAGAGAGAAATTCATCCAATATGAAATAAACCCCATCTTGTTATCCTCGATGGCAACGATGCAATACGTGCCTTGCTGCCCCTTCTGTCATTGGGAAAGGACACCGCAAGATCGAACCCAAAGCCAAGCACTTCTCCCATGGCAAGAACTACCAATCTAGTTGGCCAAACCAAACGGATAATTCGAAGAGACTTGCAAAGATAACCAATCATACATAAAAGAATTCAGAGAAGATTCAAATATTATTCATAGATAGACTTGATCATAAACCCACAATTCATCGGTCTCAACAAACACACCGCAAAAAGAAGATTACATCGAATAGATCTCCACAAGAGAGGGGGAGAACTTTGTATTGAGATCCAAAAAGAGAGAAGAAGCCATCTAGCTACTAACTATGGACCTGAAGGTATGAGGTAAACTACTCACACTTCACCGGAGAGGATGTGATGATGTAGAAGACCCTTGTGATGACGGCCCTCTCCGGCGGACCTCTGGAACAGGCCCCAAGATGGGATCTCGTGGATACAGAAAGTTGTGGCGGTGGAATTAGGTTTTTGGCTCCTGTTCTGATCGTTTGGGGGTACATAGGTATATATAGGAGGAAGGAGTACGTCGGTGGAGCACCGAGGGGCCCACGAGGCAGGGGGCGTGCCTTAGGGAGTGGGCGCGACCCCCGTTCTCGTGACCGCCTCTTTGACTCCTTGGAGTAGGGTCCAAGTCTCCTGGATCACGTTCGGTGAGAAAATCACGTTCCCGAAGGTTTTATTCCGTTTGGACTCCGTTTGATATTATGTTTCTCCGAAATACTGAAATAGGCAAAAAACAGCAATTCTGGGCTGGGCCTCCGGTTAATAGGTTAGTCCCAAAAATAATATAAAAGTGGAAAATAAAGCCCAATATAGTCCAAAACAGTAGATAATATAGGATGGAGCAATAAAAAATTATAGATACGTTGGAGACGTATCAATACCCTAAAAACATCCGGGAGCACAATAGATCGGGAGTTCCGCCGCCAGAAGCCTCTGTAGCCACCGAAAGCCAATATAGACCCGTTCCGGCACCCTGTCGGAGGGGGCAATCCCTCTCCGGTGGCCATCTTCATCCTCCCGGTGCTCTCCATGACGAGGAGGGAATAGTTCTCCCTCGGGGCTGAGGGTATGTACCAGTAGCTATGTGTTTGATCTCTCTCTCTCTCGTGTTCTTGAGGTGATACGATCTTGATGTATCGCGAGCTTTGCTATTATATTTGGATCCTATGATGTTTCTTCCCCCTCTACTCTCTTGTAATGGATTGAGTTTCCCCTTTGAAGTTATCTTATCGGATTGAGTCTTTAAAGATTTGACAACACTTGATGTATGTCTTGCCGTGCGTATCTGTGGTGACCATGGGATATCACGTGATTCACTTGATGTATGTTTTGGTGATGAACTTGCAGGTTCCACCCATGAACCTATGCATAGGGGTTGGCACACGTTTTCGTCGTGATTCTCCGGTAGAAACTTTGGGGCGCTCTTTGAGGTTCTATGTGTTGGTTGAATAGATGAATCTGAGATTGTGTGATGCATATCGTATAATCATACCCACGGATACTTGAGGTGACATTGGAGTATCTAGGTGACATTAGGGTTTTGGTTGATTTGTGTCTTAAGGTGTTATTCTAGTACGAACTTTAGGGCTGTTTGTGACACTTATAGGAATAGCCCAACGGATTGATTGGAAATAATAACTTTGAGGTGGTTTCGTACCCTACCATAATCTCTTTGTTTGTTCTCCGCTATTAGTGACTTTGGAGTGACTCTTTGTTGCAAGTTGAGGGATAGTTATGTGATCCAATTATGTTATTATTGTTGAGAGGACTTGCACTAGTGAAATTATGAACCCTAGGCCTTGTTTCATAGCATTGCAATACCGTTTACGCTCACTTTTATCATTAGTTACCTTGCTGTTTTTATATTTTCAGATTACAAAAACCTTTATCTACCATCCATATATCACTTGTATCACCATCTCTTCGCCGAACTAGTGCACCTATACAATTTACCATTGTATTGGGTGTGTTGGGGACACAAGAGACTCTTTGTTATTTGGTTGCAGGGTTGCTTGAGAGAGACCATCTTCATCCTATGCCCCCTACGGATTGATAAACCTTAGGTCATCCACTTGAGGGAAATTTGCTACTGTCCTACAAACCTCTGCACTTGGAGGCCCGACAACGTCTACAAGAAGAAGGTTGTGTAGTAGACATCAGTATGTGGCACCGATGTTATCACAGCAAAGAACTGGAGGATGACCTTGAGAGATTCTCAGCTCCCTCAATAAAGATTGTACCCATATGGTCTCAGCGGTAGCATCAGCAACTGCCTTATACTCAGCTTCAGTACTGCTACGAGATACAGTAGCTTGCTTGTGAGCATTCCAGGTGATCAAGTTGGGACCAAAGAACACTGCATATCCCCCCGTGGATCGCCGATCATCAGGACTGCTAGTGCAATCCGCATCAGAAAAGGCTGAAAGTTCACAAGACGGTGCAGGTTGAAGGAGCAGACCATACGAGGCAGTGGAAGAGATATACCGCAGAATACGCTTCACTGCCGTGAAATGAGATGTCCGAGGGGCATGAAGATACCGACATACACGGTTAACTGCATAAGAGACATCAGGCCTAGTGATAGTGAGGTATTGCAGACCACCAACAAGACTGCGATACTTAGTAGTGTCATCAGGGGGAAGAGGATCTCCATCAAGGGCAGACAACCAATCAGTCGCAGACATCGGAGTGATAGCATGTTTGCAGTTGAGCATACCAGCACGATGCAACAAGTCCAAAGAATACTTCTTCAGAGTTAGAGTCACCCCAGAAGAAGACCGTGACACCTCCAGGCCAAGGAAGTAATGCAGAGCACCCAAATCCTTGACAGCAAAATCCTCACTGAACGCAGTCACAAGGCGATCAGCAGCATCATCAGAGGAACTGACGATGATTATATCATCAACATAAACCAATAGATACATCGTAACCTCAGGACGCTGAAAGAGGAACAGTGACACGTCAGCAGTGGAGGGAACAAACCCAAGAGCCCGGAGAGCAGAACTGAGACGTGCATGCCATGCGCGAGGAGCCTGTTTAAGTCCATACAACGCCACCAGACGACAGAGATGATGAGGACGCGTAGGATCAACAAAACCCGGTGGCTGACGCATATAAACGTCTTCCTCCAAAACTCCATGTAGGAAGGCATTCTGCACATCAAGCTGACGAAGAGACCACCCACGAGTGACAGCAAGAGACAGCAGCATATGAATGGTGGTAGGCTTGATAACTGGACTGGGCGTGTCTTCATAATCAAGACCATACCTCTGCTTGAAGCCCTTGGCAACCAGCCGTGCCTTGTAGCGTTCAATAGAACCGCTCGCATGCCGTTTTACTTTAAACACCCATTTGGAATCAATGATGTTGATGCTAGAGACCAGAGGAACAAGTTGCCAAGTGCCATTTTTCGGCAAAGCCTGAAACTCCTGCTCCATCGCAGCGCGCCAGTGAGGAATACCCAACGCGGCCTGAAAATGACGCGGCTCGGCCGTCGGATCCACAGCAGCATGAGCCATGCAAGCGGCAAGCCATGCAACAGTCCCGTCTGTATGTTCCTTTGGACGAAAAATACCAGACCGGTTGCGCGTGTGTGGACGAAGAACAACCGCAGCATGCATCGCCGGCAACTCTGGGCTTGCCACAGGAGACGAAGGCGAGGCCAATCCTGACCCCGAGCTGGACGAGCCAGAGTCGTTAGGTTCAGAGGCGGGCGACGGGACTGAGACGGGACTGCCGAGTCTACTTGGCGATGAGGCCGGCCCACGAGGAGCCGAGGGGGCCGAGGTAGGGCTGCTCGGCGCAGCTGAAGGAGCCACCGGCCTGCCTGCCACTGGGCCAGGCGAAGGCGACACCCGCAGGTGGAACACGCCAGCAGGCCCAGGCGAAGCGGCCACCGAGCCAGGCGAGCTGGGCGAGGCTAACGCTCGTGTGGCAGCTGGGGGTGCAGGTGGCGCCCGTGGAGCCAGTGCGGGTGCGTCGGGCTGGCGGGCACAACCCGCCATGCATTGGCCATGCATGGGATCGACGTGCCCATCGTGAGTGGTGTCCGTAGCTTCATCATCAAGGAGCTCAAGACGAGCACCACGTCCAACACCTGCAGCATGGGTAGGAAGCAACACAGGAGCATTTGCAACATCCACAAATTGATCAGGCCATGGTGTGTTAGAAGAAACGTCTGGCATAGGAGTGATAGAGTTGTTCGGAAGTGCACGAAAGGGGAACACATTCTCATCAAATACACCATCACGAGAAATGTAGGCGCGATTGGTGGGAACATGTAGGCATTTGTACCCTTTATGAAGGGAACTATACCCAAGGAAGACACACTTTTTTGACCGAAACTCTAGCTTATGTTTGTTATACGGACGCAAATGAGGCCAACACGCACATCTGAAGACTTTGAGGAAGGTGTAGTCTGGGATTTCATTGAGCAAGAGTTCAAGCGGAGTTTTCATACTCAGTAGTCGTGAGGGCAGCCTATTGATCAAAAAACAGGCAGTGGAGAAGGCATCACTCCAGAACCTAAAAGAAACGGAGGCATGAGCTAATAAAGTAATGCCAATTTCTACAAGATGACGATGCTTACGTTCAGCGGTTCCATTCTGCTGATGTGTATGAGGACAAGACACACGATGTGTGATCCCAAGCTTGTTAAAAAATGAGTTGAGATTGTGATATTCACCCCCCCCCCCCTAGTCGGTTTGAACATGAATAATTTTCTGGCTAAGGAGACGCTCAACATGTGCTTGAAACTGTATAAAAACATCAAACACATCAGACTTTTTCTTAATAAGATAAAGCCAAGTAAACCGACTATAAGCATCAATGAAACTGACATAATAATTGTGGCCATTGATAGATGTTTGGGCATGACCCCATACATCAGAAAACACAAGCTCAAGAGGATGTTTTACAACACGACTAGACTCTGAAAAACAGAAGTTGATGACTCTTGCCCTGCTGACAGGCATCACAAATAGTTTCAGCAATTTTATTTGACACAACCGGTAGTTCATGACGATGCAACACATGACGAACTATAGGAGCAGCAGGATGACCCAGACACGCATGCCAATGTGTAGATGACACACGAACACCGCTGAACGCCTGAGGAGAAAACTGCATAGGAGGTGCGGTCGGCGCATCAAGTGCATACAAGCCACGGCGAAGACGACCGCTAAGCAGAACGACCCTCGTGTCCCGATCCTTGATAAAGAAACAAAAATGGTGAAACTCAGCAAGGACATTATTATCATGAGTAAGTTGTGGAACAGACAACAAACTACGCGAAGCAGTAGGAACACGAAGAACATTAGAAAGATGCAGTTTTCGTGAATTGTGTGCAAGAAGTGATGCCTGACCAACATGGGAGATGCGCATACCTGCTCCATTGGCGGTGTGCACCTGATCATGGCCGTGATATGGCTCATGAGTGGAGAGCTTGCCCATGTCGTTGGTGAGGTGGTTTGTAGCTCCCGTGTCCATGTACCATGTAGGATCAATAGAGTAGGACGGAGTGCGTCCGTGCTCATGACCTGTCACAGCAGCTGCAGCCTGCTTATCATTCCCTTTGCCATTGTTGCCAAGGCCAAGGAAGTCTTGCTTGTAGCGTCTGTGACAGCGCGCGGCGAGATGACGATCTATCCCACAAAGCTGACAGGCCTGAGGAGCACCACAACTAGAACAGCAAGCAACTGGGCGACTCCCGCCAGTGATGGTCGGCCCGTTGCCCTGCGAGGCCTGCTGCAAGGAAGGCGCCAGTTTGCCACCTGATGGAGCCGGCTTCTAAGGTTTGCCGCGAGTAGCAGCGCTGGCGGAGACGAAGCTGGGGGAAACACGGTGCGCCTTGATGCGCTGCTCGCGGCCAAGGAGACGCGCATAGAACTCATGAAGCGGGAGCGGATCCTCGCGACCATGGACGTTCTCAATGAGATTTTCATAGTCATCATCGAGCCTGTTAAGCACAAAGGTGGTGAAGTCCTCATCCTGAAGCGGCTGATCAACAGAGGCCAAAGTGTTGGCGAGGCTCGTCATCTTGTTGAACTACTCCATGATGCTGAGATCTTCAAGCTTGGTCTCGCCCAGCTCGGTGCGTATAGAATGCGCACGCGCCTGAGACTGGGAGGCGAAACTAGTGTGGAGTGCCGCCCACGCCTCCCTGGATGTAGTGGCGAAGATGACCATCGATGAAACACTCGGCGTGAGCGAAGACTGGATGGCAGAGAGGATGGCCTGATCCTGCGCCACCCACGTGTGATACGCCGGATGTTGAGGGGGCGGGCACGGTATGGATCCGTTGACATAGCCCTCCAAGTAGCGACTGAGGAGGAGCATCAAGACCTGAGGATGCCACCATAGGTAGTTGTCCGGCGCGAGCTTCACCGGCAGCAGGTGCGAGAAATAAAACAGTGAAGGCGCCGCGGCTTGAGCAGTGTACGCCTGCAGTGATGCATAGGGATCCATGGACGGAGCCGCCTCTGGATAAGGAATCAGCGCCGAGTAGGAACCGTAGGCGCCAGGCGAGGAGTAGGAGCCAGGAGGAACAGCAGCCAAAGCGCCGTGGCCGGACGCTACAGGGGCGCCATACGGCGAGGTGGCCGCGCCCCCATAGGCCTGCGGTGGCGGCGCCGGGTAGTGGTGGTGCTGCGGCGGCGCCGCCGTGTAGGGTTGCGACAGCGGCGGCACAGCATAAGCCGGCACCGGCCACAAGGATGACGGCGGCGGGGCGCACCATAGGAGGCCGTGGGAGCGCCGTACGTCTGAGGACCAGCGCCAGGGTTCGGGTTCGGCGGAGGAGGGCCGCCATAGGCCGGCAGCGCCGTGGGCTCGGGCGGGGCGATCAGATCGTCCGGAGCGCCTGATGCATGCGGGGAAGCGGGCGGCGGCAAGGCCCCATACGTCGCCGCGAGGGGCCGAGAGGCCAGGAAGGGGGACATCGGGGCGAGGGCCTGCGCAGTGGCAGTCGAGATCGGCGCGGCGGCGGCGGTGGGTGGTGCAGCGGAAGACATCGTAACCTAAACTGATATCATGTAAAACATAAGGTTTGGAAAACTAGCTCGACACCCTAAACAGGGTGTGGCTATCTCATTATATAGAGATAGCAAGAGGTACAATACAATGTTACAATATTTACACAGAGGCTACGTGTATATATATATACAGTCTAACATATATGAGCTCCATGGGTCTCGCTGTCGCACAGGTGGGTACCGAATGGTGGATGTTTGCAGGTTTGGAGGAGTACCGTGCGGCCTGTCTTTGGCCTGCCTCTTTGCTACGGCCTGTCTCTGCCGTCTCCTACAAATTACCGTACTCGGCTTATATGGAGTTTGCTATGATCCCATGTTCAGGAACTCGGCAAACTGGAAAGAACTCGGTAACGGCCATTTTTCCAGCAGTGAATGGTGATACATGGATGTCCTACACAAAAAGGAGTTCTGCCAACATTTAGAGTTTAATTCTCCTAGACTCCGTGGTCCTACAAATATCCACTGAAATTTCATGAGAGGTTCTCTTCCACCTAACTGTGCTCATTTGGTTATGGACTTCATAAATGTTGGTGCCTTCGTCTCCATCCTTCAGGATCTACATACTCCTCAGCGCCGGTTAAGTAACGCAAGTATTCGTAATCCCAATCCCACCCTTCTGATATAAGCCCTTCATCATCTTCCGGTACTTCTTGTAGGAAGTTCTCATCTTCGGCTACGTCATCAATCAATGGCTCATCTCCGGCTCCAGGATATATGAACTCCTTGGAGGATGCCACTCTGACAAAGCTGAAGCACTCCATAATGTCATGCCGGCAAGTCGGACACGTCATGGCCTCGTGGAACCACGGCTGAATGCAGAGGCTGTGGAAGGCATGGGAGTATGGCAGCCTCGCCGTCTGCTCGTCTTCAGTCTCCAAGTCCAACAAACATATGGTGCACTGCTCACCGGGCTCATAGGCATCACGGCGGCGCTTTCGGCCACGTGTCAGGACTCCGGCAGCCTCGAGGAGGGGCGGCTTGGGCTCGCGGTAGACCAAGCACACCCAGAGTTGGGGCATCTTGACGTCTATGTCCAACTGGTCATAGGCCAGGTCGAAGTCGACCTGGTCGTCGATGTACCTAGCAGCTAGCAATCCCCATGGCTATGTTAAGGGCCGGCGTATGGAGTGCATCCTCCCAGTTTTCGGCGGCGAGGATGTCGTGGTCGCTGGTAACCAGCGCCTCGGCCAGCATCTCGTGGATGTTTAAGGTGCAGACCACGATGCAATTGAGGGCGTTCGGGTGGAAGATCGGGACCCGATGGTCGAGCTTCCTGAAAACTGGATCGGACACGTCGACCAGCCCGCCCCTTGGCCCGACTCCAACCCTGCGCGTCCCGAGAGACAGGATCAGGTCGCCCTGGAGTCGCAGGAAGCACGGGTGATCGCGCGGCTTCTGCTGGACATGGATGGTCCCTTGCCCTAGGAAGTGGACTTGGGTCTCCGTCGCCGCCGAGGGGTGCGGCCAAGGTGGCAGTGCTGCTGCCATGGCCGCCGCCGTATCTGTACGTCAGTATGTCGGAGTCCAAGGCCGGCTGATCCTGATCAAAGGACACGCGGACGGACGGGTAGGAAATAAAGGCACGCCTATGCGGCTGCGACCTGCGTGCACTAGGGAGACGGATCGGAATCGAATTCGGGCCGCGTGCAGGTGCTTCATCATGGCCGGTCGTTCATGGCCTCCAACTAAACTGGGCCTATTTTACAATATTTTTCCCTTATAAGCTCATCGGTTACTCGATTTTTTTAAACATCCGTTTCTCGAAGAAAAAGACACAATCATCGGAAGATCGAAGTTTGATATGTGGCGCTCTTCAACGATGTCAAAAAAATGTGGCACGTTCTTCTACTTGGCTATGTTAGCAAAGCAGGACCGGGGGTTGATATATAAAAGAAGTAGGACCGTTAAGTGCATAAATATTGTTGAAAGCTGAGCTTTTCCCTTCAGTGTATCTATTGGAAGCTGAGCTTGGAATTCGTCCTTCCCATGTTTTTCCTGCATGGATGTTTACCTTTGAAAAAAAATTGTACTCACTTGGTTCAAGAATATAATGTGCATTTTCGCATTTTCATGCAGGTCAAACATGGATCTCCGCTTTGAAGCAGTGACTAATACAAAGCATTGGTAATTGTGAGACTACAAATGTACGGAGACATAATTGAATGCCTCTAGGTAACCTGTTGTGCTACATGTATTACACTCGAGATCAGCTAAACCTCCAATGCAGGTCTCAGAGCTAATTGATGGTGTGGCCATGAGATGGTCCTTGAGCATATGAGCCCAATGGATGTTTCGGTTAATCTTAAAAGTTCCGTTGATCACAGTCGAGTGGGAAGGCTATTGTGCGTGGCATTACGAAGGCACTAGGATTTTTTATTTAGTTCATTCTGCATATCGGGTCTTAGTGGATATTACGCGCATGTGTGAAGATCGGCTAGAAGGGAGACCTTCCATGGCTCAAACATCGCGTGATGGACTATGGAAGACTGAGGTACCAACCAAGGAAAAGAAAGTCTGCGTGGAGGTTGGCTAGAAACTCAATTCCCACAGGCAAGGTGTCATGGTATGACAAACAAGCTGGATTTGGGTATTTGCACTATCTGCAGTGATGCGCTCAATATATGGTGGCATGCCGTAATAGACTATCAAATGTGAAAGAGCTAACCCACTTATCCCCCTGCCTTTGCGTTTCTCCAGCGAGCAATTGTGGGGTGAAGCTCTTGATGCAGGAGTCGCGGTTACCTCCTCCCTCCCCTCGCCCGGT